>NC_083426.1:51316159-51616159 GCF_020745735.1 Hemiscyllium ocellatum
TGTTTCATTCTTTTGAACTCAGTATAAATCTGACCTAGTTCCTTCTTTATGTCTCTGAACTGTTGTCTATATGCTTCTGGTACCAATTCATAAACTCTCAAAATAGCCTGTGTAGCAGCTTCATAATCTCTTGATCCCTCATCAGACAGCACTGCAGATACCTCACTAACTCTGCCGACCGGCTTAGTCTGAACTAGCATTAACCACTCGGACCAGTCCATCTGCCAAGCCAGTTTTCCAAATGAAATAAAGAAAGGCTTCGACATCTTTCTCATCACAATGTGGCAAAGTTTTAACATATTTGTACGCATCGCAACCTTCTTCCTTCGTCTTCACCCTGTTCACTTGACTTTCCTGACTAATTTGCAATTTCTGAAGTTCAAATTCTCTCTCTCCTTTTGCCCAGTTAAGAGCTTTCTCTCCTTTTCTTTATCTTCGTAATTTGAGTTTTTCTAACTCCACTGCACTTGTCCGTTTCTCTGATACACCTCGGTGACCAACTCCATTACAAACTCAGCTTTCCTTTGGTCCCTGGTTAAACCCAATTCCAACCAATTTGCTGATTCTAAAAGTAAGTCCTTCCTCTGTCTTTCTAAACTTTATTGGCAAATTTGGGAAGCATCTTCAAACCCCAGGACCTGTTTATCCATGTTAAGATCCATTACCCTCACTTTTAATTTAACTAACCACAAGTAATAGAAACTAAACACATTTTCTCACTTAAGATTAAGTTAAAGATCGAGGACACTGATCATCAAGTGTTTAAACCTGCTGGGACATTTTGTACCCGAAATCGGTCCAAGCCTGTCCAAATCCCAGACAGGATCTGTCCAAGCCTGTCCAAATCCCAGACAGGATCTGTCCAAAACTGACCAAATCCCAGACAGGATCTGTCCAAGCCTGTCCAAATCCCAGACAGGGTCTGTCCAAAACTGACCAAATCCCAGACAGGATCTGTCCAAAACTGACCAAATCCCAGACGGGATCTGTCCAAACCTGTCCAAATCCCAGACGGGATCTGTCCAAAACTGACCAAATCCCGGACGGGATCTGTCCAAGCCTGACCAAATCCCAGACAGGATCTGTCCAAAACTGACCAAATCCCGGACGGGATCTGTCCAAGCCTGATCAAATCCCGGACAGGGTTTGTCCAAATCTGACCAAATCCCAGACAGGATCTGTCCAAACCTGTCCAAATCCCAGACGGGATCTGTCCAAAACTGACCAAATCCCGGACGGGAACTGTCCAAACCTGTCCAAATCCCAGATGGGAACTGTCCAAACCGACCAAATCCCAGACTGGATCCCAAACCTGTCCAAATCCCAGACTGTTACAGCGTGGAAATCGAACCCCTCTGTTAATTAAACCAAACACCCAGAAAAGCTCACTTCACCTTGTAATCTGTTAAAATATGAGGGACAGAAAACTCCTAAATTCCACCATTCAAAGAAAGATAACAATTTATTTTCTCAACTCTAATAGTGAACACTAAACAGCAACTATTCACAAATCCCAGCTCCTCTTTTCTTGACTGCTCACTCTCCGACCCCAACTCTGTAAAAATATGTTGAGCCAATAACACCCTTATTAAACACTACATTAACTTAATCTCAAGACCACACAGTCTCTGTCTTTTCTACTGTCTTCAAATTCCAGCTGATGATCTCCCTGGGTCATCATCTTCTTTTTTTTACTGCAAGTATGTTTTACATGAAAAGGTACCTTTGATAGAGAGTGTTTTCTAATTTCTTAGTTCTTTGACTCTATAGCAGTTGCTCAGCTAATCAATGTCTCTTTAATTTTCTAAATACCATGTTTATATACCCCCATGCCGCATTAAATTCTTATAATTTGATGGATTTCCAGGTGCCAATACAATAAAATTCAAATATCATTGGCTTCTGGCACCCTGGGCATAATTTAAACTAATTGGTTAAACTTAAATTGTTGTCAAAACAGCCACCAAAACTCAGGTATCTGTTTACTAGCCAATTGCTACGTTTGGTACAGCCTGACCTTTAGCTGGCAGCTGTGGTGCACTTTAAATTCATAAAAGCACTTTCTATCTTAAAGTGACCATACATGCTTACGACTTTGTAAAAATATCATGTCAAAATTAAAGTTGATGGCAGCGCTGAGGTCAATATTCCATTCGGCCAGTTAGCATGGCTGAAAGCAGGAACCATAGCCCAAAACATTAGACTGCTTCAGTATCTGAGGAGTCACCAAAAGTTCTGAACATTGTGTAATCATCAGCAAACATCCCGGCTTCTGACCTGATGATGAAAGGAAGGTCATTGATGAAGCAGCTGGGACACTCGCCTGAGGAACTCCTGCAGAGATGTCCTGGAGCTGAGATGACTGATCTCCAACAACCACAACCATCTTCCTGTGTTCCGGGTATGACTCTAACCAGCAGAGACTTTTCCCTCTGATATCCATTGATATTTTGTTTGGGCTCTCTCGGTTGAATACAGCCTTGATGTCAAGGGCTGTCCCTCTCCCCTTCCCTCTGGAATTCAGCCCTTGTGTCCATGTTTGACCCAAGGCTGTAATGAGGTCAGGAGCTGAGTGACCCTGGGGGAGCCCAAACTGGGCCTCACTGAGCAGGTTATTGCTGAGCAGGTGCTGCTTGCTAGCCCTGTTACTGACACCGTCCATCATGTTACTGGTGATGGAGGGTAGACTATTGGGGCGATAATTGGCTGGGTTGAATTTGTCCAGCTTTTTGTATACGGGACATACCTGGGCAATTTTGCCCAGTGTACAGAACTGTTGTAACAATACTGGAATGGCTTGGTGAGGGGAGTGGCAATTTCTGGAGCACAAGTCTTCAGTACCATTACGGGAATATTGTCAGGGCCCATTGCCTTTGCAGTATCCAGTTCCTCCAACTGTTTCTTGATATCACGTGGAGTGAATCAAATTGGCTAGGTATCTGTAACGCTGGGGACCAATCGAGGAGACGGAGATGGATCATCCACCCGGTACTGCTGGCTGAAGAATGCTGCGGAGGCTTCTGCTTTATCTTTTGTCCTGGTGTGCTGGGCTCCTCCGTCATTGAGGATGGGGATATTTGTGCAGCTTCCTCCCCCAGTGTGCTGTTTTATTGCCCACCACCATTCACGACTGGATGTGGCAGGACCTGGAGAAACATGTGTTAATGCATGGCAACAAAAGCTGCATTAGAGCACGCGTTCCTTCCGGATGTGAGGCATAGCTAAAAGCTGAAAGACAGACAAAACCTGTCTTTATAACATTATAGGTAGAGATACTGATTGATAGATGTTTAAATCCTGTTGATTGAGTGTGTGCTCACCCTCCCATTCCTTGGTACATTTCTCGATCAACTATCATCTTCTCAAATTTTCTCCATTTGAAATCTTTCATTCTTGTTTAAAAACTCTATTTGTTTACAAATCCCACAGTTTCTCTAGCCTCTCCTGATCTCTATTTTCTCCTATGTCCCCATTTGCCTTCACAATATCTGCACACTCCCCACTCAAGCCTGGAGTACACTCCTGATGTGAACTGGTAATGACAGGAGTGCCTTTAGTACCCTGACATTCACTCCTTTAATCCCTCACTCTCTCTACACCTGGCATTCCCCCCTTTAATCCCTCACTCTCTCTATACCTGACACTCCCCCCTTTAATCCCTCACTCTCTCTATACCTGACATTCACTCCTTTAATCCCTCACTCTCTCTATACCTGACATTCCCCCCTTTAATCCCTCACTCTCTCTGTACTTGACATTCCCCCCTTTAATCCCTCACTCTCTCTATACCTGACATTCCCCCCTTTAATCCCTCACTCTCTCTATACCTGGCATTCACTCCTTTAATCCCTCACTCTCTCTGTACCTGACATTCCCCCCTTTAATCCCTCACTCGCTCTATACCTGACATTCCCTCCTTTAATCCCTCACTCTCTCTATACCTGACATTCCGCCCTTTAATCCCTCACTAGAACATAGAACATAGAACAATACAGCACAGAACAGGCCCTTCGGCCCACGATGTTGTGCCGAACATTTGTCCTAGCTTAAGCACCCATCCATGTACCTATCCAATTGCCGCTTAAAGGTCACCAGTGATTCTGACTCTACCACTCCCACGGGCAGCACATTCCATGCCCCCACCACTCTCTGGGTAAAGAACCCACCCCTGACATCTCCCCTATACCTTCCACCCTTTACCTTAAATTTATGCCCCCTTGTAACACTCTGTTGTACCCGGGGAAAAAGTTTCTGACTGTCTACTCTATCTATTCCTCTGATCATCTTATAAACCTCTATCAAGTCACCCCTTATCCTTCGCCGTTCCAACGAGAAAAGGCCTAGCACTCTCAACCTATCCTCGTACGACCTATTCTCCATTCCAGGCAACATCCTGGTAAATCTTCTCTGCACCCTCTCCAAAGCTTCCACATCTTTCCTAAAGTGAGGCGACCAGAACTGCACACAGTACTCCAAATGTGGTCTTACCAAAGTCCTGTACAGCTGCAACATCACTTCACGACTCTTGAATTCAATCCCTCTGCTAATGAACGCTAATACACCATAGGCCTTCTTACAAGCTCTATCCACCTGAGTGGCAACTTTCAAAGATCTATGTACATAGACCCCAAGATCCCTCTGTTCCTCCACCTGACTAAGAACCCTACCGTTAACCCTGTATTCCGCATTCTTATTTGTTCTTCCAAAATGGACAACCTCACACTTGGCAGGGTTGAACTCCATCTGCCACTCCTCAGCCCAGCTCTGCATCATATCTAAGTCCCTTTGCAGCCGACAACAGCCCTCCTCACTGTCCACAACCCCACCAATCTTCGTATCATCTGCAAATTTACTGACCCACCCTTCGACTCCCCCATCCAAGTCATTAATAAAAATTACAAACAGCAGAGGACCCAGAACTGATCCCTGCGGAACTCCACTTGTAACTGGGCTCCAGGCTGAATATTTACCATCTACCACCACTCTCTGACTTCGACCGGTTAGCCAGTTTTCTATCCAATTGGCCAAATTTCCCTCTATCCCATGCCTCCTGACTTTCCGCATAAGCCTACCATGGGGAACCTTATCAAATGCCTTACTAAAATCCATGTACACTACATCCACTGCTCTACCCTCATCCACATGCTTGGTTACCTCCTCAAAGAATTCAATAAGACTTGTAAGGCAAGACCTACCCTTCACAAATCCGTGCTGGCTGTCCCTAATCAAGCAGTGTCTTTCCAGATACTCATAAACCCTATCCCTCAGTACCCTTTCCATTACTTTGCCTACCACAGAAGTAAGACTAACTGGCCTGTAATTCCCGGGGTTATCCCTATTCCCTTTTTTGAACAGGGGCACAACATTCGCTACTCTCCAGTCCCCTGGTACCACCCCCGTTGACAGTGAAGACGAAAAGATCATTGCCAACGGTACTGCAATTTCCTCTCTTGCTTCCCACATAATCCTAGGATATATCCCGTCAGGCCCGGGGGACTTGTCTATCCTCAAGTTGTTCAAAATGTCCAACACATCTTCCTTCCTAACAAGTATCTCTTCTAACTTACCAGTCCGTTTCACACTCTCCTCTTCAACAATACGATCCCTCTCCTTCGTAAATACTGAAGAAAAGTACTCATTCAAGACCTCTCCTATCTCTTCCGACTCAATACACAGTCTCCCACTACTGTCCTTGATCAGACCTACCCTCGTTCTCATCATTCTCATGTTTCTAACATACGCATAAAATGCCTTGGGGTTATCCTTGATCCTATCCGCCAAGGATTTTTCATGTCCTCTCTTAGCTCTCCTAATCCCTTTCTTCAGGTCCCTTCTGGCTATCCTGTATCCCTCCACTGCTCTGTCTGAACCCTGTTTCCTCAACCTTATGTAAGCCTCCTTCTTCCTCTTTACTAGACATTCAACCTCCCTCATCAACCAAGGTTCCCTCACACGACCATCTCTTTCCTGCCTGACAGGTACATACATATCAAGGACATGCCGTATCTGTTCCTTGAAAAAATTCCACATTTCCACCACATCCTTCCCTGACAGCCTATGCTCCCAACTTATGCTCCTCAGATCCTGTCTTACAGCATCATAATTTCCCTTCCCCCAATTGTAAAATCTACCCTGTTGCACACACCTATCTCTCTCCATAACCAAGGTGAAAGTCACAGAATTGTGGTCACCATCACCAAAATGCTCACCCACTAACAAGCCCATCACGTGTCCCGGTTCGTTACCGAGTACCAAATGCAATATGGCCTCCCCTCTGGTTGGACAATCTACATACTGAGTTAGAAAAGCTTCCTGGACACACTGCACAAACACCGCCCCGTCCAATCTACTTGATCTAAAGAGCTTCCAATCAATATTTGGGAAGTTGAAGTCGCCCATGACTACTACCCTGTGGCTTCTGCACCTTTCCAAAATCTGTTTCCCAATCTGTTTCTCCACATCTCTGCTGCTATTGGGGGGGCCTATAGTAAACACCCAACAAGGTGACTGCTCCTTTCCTATTTCTGACTTCAGCACATACTACCTCCAAAGGCAGATCCCCCTCAAACTTCCTTTCTGCAGCCGTTATACCATTTCTAATTAGCAACGCCACCCCCCCTCCTTTTTTACCACCCTCCCTAATCTTACTGAAACATCTGTAATCCCTCACTCTCTCTATACCTGACATTCCCCCCTTTAATGCCACACTCTCTCTATACCTGACATTCCCCCCTTTAATCCCTCACTCTCTCTGTACCTGCCATTCCCCCCTTTAATCCCTCACTCTCTCTATACCTGACATTCCCCCCTTTAATCCCTCACTCTCTTTATAACTGACATTCCCCCGTTTAATCCCTCACTCTCTCTGTACCTGCCATTCCCCCCTTTAATCCCACACTCTCTCTATACCTGACATTCCCTCCTTTAATCCCTCACCCTCTCTATACCTGGCATTCCCCCCTTTAATCCTTCACTCTCTTTATACCTGACATTCCCCCCTTTAATCCCTCACTCTCTCTATACCTGACATTCCCCCCTTTAATCCTTCACTCTCTCTATACCTGACATTCCCCCCTTTAATCCCTCACTCTCTCTATACCTGGCATTCCCCCCTTTTATCCCACACTCTCTCTATACCTGACATTCCCTCCTTTAATCCCTCACTCGCTCTATACCTGGCATTCCCTCCTTTAGAATAATCTAACAACATACCTCCTGTCCCTAATGTCTCATTATGCAGACCAGTAACACCCCTGTTAAGCGCTTTGGTGTATTTGCTTGTTTTATTTCTTGTTGGGTTTAATCTAATTCAACAGGCGGATGGGAACCATAATTGTAGTTTGACTAGACGGGAGGTTGAGAGTAGTGAGGTCGGAACTAAGATTTCAAGATCACAAGATGGCACAGGCACGCACGACGTTGGTTTGAAGTGTGTCTACTTCAACGCCAGAAGCATGTAGAGGAAGGTGGGTGAACTTGCTGCATGCTTCGGTACCTGTGACTTCGATGTTGTGGCTATTTCGGAGACATGGTAAGAGCAGCAACTGGAATAGCTGTTGCAGGTTCCGGGGTTACGATGTTTCAGTCAGAACAGAGAAGATGATAAAATAGGGGGAGGCGTGGCACTGTTAGTCAAGGACAGTATTATGGTTGCAGAAAGGATGTTTGAGGGCTCGTCTACTGAGGTAGTATTGGCTAAAATTAGAAACAGGAAAGGAGAGGTTACCCTGTTGGGCCTCTGAATCATTCCAGAGATGTAATGGATAGGATAGCAAAGATGATCCTCAATAGGAGCGAGAGTGACAGGATAGTTGTAATGGGGGCCTTTAACTTTCCAAATATTGGTTGGGAATACTATAGTTCAAATACTTTAGGTGGGTCAGTTTTTGTCCAGTGTGTGCAGGAGGGTTTCCTGACAGGCCAACAGGGGGCGAAGCACATTAATTAGATTTGGTACTGAGTAATGAACCAAGTCATTAGGTTTGGAGGTAGGTGAGCACTTTGGTGATAATGACCACAATGCGGTGATGTTTACTTTAGTGATGGAAAGGGATAGGTATATACTGCTGGGCAAGAGTTGTAGCTGGGGGAAAGGCAATTATGAAGCGATTTGGCAAGGTTTAGGATGCATAAGATGGGGAAGGAAACTGCAGGGGATGGGCAGAGTTGAAATGTGAGCTTATTCAAGGAACAGCCACCACACATCCTTGATGCGTATGTACCTGTCAGGCAGGGAGGAAGTTGTCGAGCGCAGGAGCCGTGGTTTACTAAAGAAGTTGAATCTCTTGTCAAGAGGCAGAAGAAGGTTTATGTTAGGATGAGACATGAAGGCTCAGTTAAGGTACTTGAGAGTTATAAGTTAGATAGGAAAGACCTAAAGAGAGAGCTAGCTAAGAAGAGCCAGGAGGGGACATGAGAAGTCATTGGGGGATAGAATCAAGGAAAACCCTCAGGCTTTTTATACGTATATCAGGAATAAAAGAATGACTAGAGTAAGATTAGGACCAATCAAGGATAATAGTGGGAAGTTGTGCATGGAGTCACAGGAGATGGGGAAGTGCTAAATGAATATTTCTCGTCAATATTCACACAGGAAAAAGACAACATTGTCAAGGAGAATATTGAGATACAGGCTACTAGACTAGATGGAATTGAGGTTTATAAGGAGGAGGTGTTAGCAATTCTTGAAAGTGTGAAAATAGATAAGTTCCCTGGACTGGATGGGATTTATCCTAGGATTCTCTGGGAAACCAGGGGAGAGATTGCTGAGCCTTTGGTTTTGATCTTTATGTCGTTATTGTCAACAGGAATAGTGCCAGAAGACTGGAGGATAGCAAATGTTGTCCCCTTGTTCAAGAAGGGGAGTGGAGACAACCTGGGTAATTACAGACCAGTGAGCCTGATATCGGTGTGGGTAAAGTGTTGGAAAAGATTATAAGAAATAGGATTTATAATCATCCAGAGAGGGTTAAGTTGATTCGGGATAGTCAGCACGGTGTTGTGCAGTGTAGATCATGTCTCACAAACCTTACTGAGTTCTTGGAGAAGGTGTCTAAACATATGGATAAAGGGAAAGTAGTTGATGTGGTGTATATGGATTACTGTAAGTCGTTTGATAAGCTTCCCCACGGTAGGCACAAATATGGAGGCTTGGGATTGAGAGTGATTTAGCAATTTGGACCAGAAATTGGCTAGCTGAAAGAAGACAGAGGATGGTGGTTGATGAGAAATGTTCATCCCTGAGTTTAGTTACTAGTTGTGTACCACAAGGATCTGTTCTGGGGCCACTGGTTGTCATTTTTATAAATGACCTGGATGAGGGCGTAGAAGGATGGGTTAGTAAATTTGCAGATGACACTAAGATCAGTAGAGTTGCGGATCATGCTGAAGGATGTTGTAGGTTACAGAGGGACATAGATAAGCTGCAGAGCTGGGCTGAGAGGTGGCAAATGGAGTTTAATGTGGAAACATGTGAGATGATTCATTTTGGACAGAGCAACAGGAATAAAGAGTACTGGGAGAATGGTGAGATTCTTGGTAGTGTAGGTGAGCAGAGAGACCTTGATGTCCAGCTACATAGA
Source organism: Hemiscyllium ocellatum (assembly GCF_020745735.1). NCBI lineage: Eukaryota > Metazoa > Chordata > Chondrichthyes > Orectolobiformes > Hemiscylliidae > Hemiscyllium > Hemiscyllium ocellatum. The sequence continues at coordinate 51,325,741 of NC_083426.1, forward strand.
TCCTTGAAAGTTGCCACCCAGGTAGATAAGGTTGTTAAGAAGGCATACGGTGTGTTAGCTTTTATTGGTAGAGGGAGTGAGTTTCGGAGCCACAAGGTCATGCTGCAGCTGTACAAAACTCTGGTGCAGCCGCACTTGGAGTATTGTGTACAGTTCTGGTCACCGCATTATAGGAAGGATGTGGAAGTTTTGGAAACGGTTCAGAGGTGATTTACTAGGATGTTGCCTGGTATGGAGGGTAGGGCTTGTGAGGAAAGGCTGTGGGACTTGAGGCTGTTTTTGTTAGAGAGAAGAAGGTCGAGAGGTGACTTAATTGAGACAAATAAGATAATCAAAGGGTCAGGTAGGGTGGACAATGAGAGCCTTTTTCCTCAAATGGTGATGGCTAGCATGAGGCAACATAGCTGTAAATTGAGGGGTGATAGATATAGGACAGATGTCAGTGGTAGTTTCTTTACTCAGAGAGTAGTAGGGGCATGGAACAGCCTTCCGGCAACAGTAGTAGACTCGCCAACTTGAAGGGCATTTAAATGGGCATTGGATAGACATATGGATGAAAATGGAATAATGTAGGTTAGATAGGCTTCATTTTGGTTTCACAGATAGGCACAACATAGAGGGCCGAAGGGCCTGTTTTGCGCTGTAATGTTCTATGTTCTATGTTTTTATATGTCTTAATGTTGGAATGAATTCAAAGGTAAAGTCTATTTGAAATAGCACTGCGAGATCATGACAGTGTTCAAAGGTTTATAGTATTCCTCGAAAAATACTTAAACAATAAATCAATTGAATTGATATTGTCATCCATCATTTAATTAAGATATTCATGGATTGCTAAGCTAACATAGGGTCATTCACTCATTGTTCCATCTTCAGTGAAGCAAACATTCAGAGTCTCTGCAAGAATCGAGTCTAGTCCCCGACTCTCAGTCCAGTTCTGAAGAGGTGTCATACCTGACGTTAACTGTTTCCTCTCCACAGGATGCTGCTCGCCCTGCTGAGTTTCTCTAGCATACTGTGTGTCTAGTTCGGATTGCCAGCTTTGGCAGTTCTCGTTTTATTTCGAAGCTCTTGGCAGAAAATGTCTTTCTGTATGTGTTGCTGAATTTAACCTGCTTAAGTGAAACCAGTTTACCAATATACATGAAACTGGACAAAATTTACCGAATGCTGGATTAGAATAGTCACAGTAATAAGGGAAGTATAACTACTGCTTCACTTCCATTTCCTTGAACTATAAATATATTCACACACCAGCCCTTCACTCTGCTGTGACGCAAGGCGTTGCTGATCATAACCTTCCACCCACTCCAACTCAGGCTTACAGGAAGGGAAACTCATTGTCAAAAAACTGAAAGCGAGAAACAGTTAGCAAAAACTTGCTTCAGGGTCCAACAACGGAACGATCAGCGAACGATCCAGGGCTTCGAGTCAGTGAAGTTAGCAGGAGAGTTCCAAGGACACAAGGTACTGATCATCTTACATTGCTCCTGATCCCAGAGAGAGTCCAGGACTCCGCTGAGATGGTACAGTAATAGACAGGGTAAAAATTAGGAAGAATGTTCCCAATGACTAGGGGTCACAGTCTAAAGGTACAGGGTAGGCCTGAGAAGTAGAGACATCTCTTTACCCAGACAGTGATGAGCATGTGTAATTCACTAGCACAGAAAGCAATGAGACCAAAGCATTGGATGATTAAGGGGGACTTAGATATAGTTCATGGGTTAAAGGATCAAAGGGTATGGGGAGAAAGCAGGAACAGGGGATTGAGTTGGATGATTAGCGTTATCATATCGAATGGTTTGATGAGCCAAACAGCAGTCTTTTCTACGTTTTAGCTTTTGCTCAAATCAGCGAGAGATTCTCAACTGACCTGCTGTTTGTACAGGAACAAGCACAGACTTGGTCCGGGGTAACGCTCTTGTTGAGAGTCACACGGTCTGGGCTCACTCCAGGGACATGTGAGACTTTTGACACCAAAGTCCATAGCAGGACCGTGCTGTGTTTGGCGGGAGATGTTATCCCTGGAGCCTACCTGCCATCTCAGCTGCTCATAGAAATAAATTCCACTGCACTATTTGGAAGACGTGCCAACGAGCTCCCCCATTTTCATCTGGCCAAAGTTTATCCCTCAAATGACAGCGTAGGCACAGGTCATCATCTCTTTACTGTTTTCAGGAGGTAGGTATAGGCTGGCTAGGTATAAACTCACTGCCAGGCTTCCTACAACCTGACAGAGGCTACATTTTGAACTGTTTTGGGATGCAGTGAGTGTGTGTGAACAAAACAGTATAAATGCAAGTCTTTCTTTTGAAAAGAAAGTATATTGAAAATGTGAAGATTGCGAAACTCCACAAAGGGGTCAGCTGAACAAAAGGAAACCTCCCAAGAAACCCCTGCTCTGCCTTTCGGACAACTGCATGCTGTAATCAGATTGACTCTGCATCTCATTAACATTGCTGGGAGAAAAATAAACAGATCGGTGTTACAGACAGTGATCTCAATGACCCCCTGCTCACATTAGGTTTTGATTCGGCAGGGTTAGAGTCTGTCCCCAGCAGTTGGCCGTTTGTAGCCTGTCATTGAAGGTGATCCTACTCTTCTGCTTTTACCCATAGCCCTATACATTTCACCCAGGGGTATTGATCTACTCCTTTCTGAACGTTAGTTATTTATTCAGCAACAGCAAATCCACAAAGTCAGGCCGAAGGTGATGAATCCCACTGTAGAGGACACACTTGGGAATGTAATGTTTGGGTCTCTTTATAAGAAAAAGGTTACAGTTTCCACTGACCTTTCAGGCAGTGCATCCCAGATCCTCCTGACCTATTGCATTAACAAATGTCTCTCCATCTCCTCACTGTCTAAGATCGGTTGACTAGGCCTCAGCTGTTTCACTGATTGTCTCCAGCATAACTTTTCATATTTTTGAACGCCTCTATCAAATTTCCTTCAACGTCTTTTCAACTCTATTCTCTCGTCAATGGCCCTTATCACGTGCTGGTGCCGGGATTGGACTGGGGTGGACAAAGTTAAAAATCACACACCACCAGGTTATCGTCCAACAGGTTTAATTGTAAATACAAGCTTTTGGAGTGCTGCTTCTTCATCAGGGAGCTCGTGGGACAGGATACATAGGTCACAGGATTTAAAAGTACAAGTGTCATACAGCTGACGCATGTCTTAGTCAGACGTAGATCACGTAGACATCCCAGAAAGGAAGGACGGTAAAAGTAGCCAATGGCCTATCTGCTCCAATTAAAATCATGTTCCAGTGCCTTCACTTCCACGTATTACTTTCACTTAATGGTCTTTCTCTCTGGGAAGCCTCTCTGTTCCCTCTGAGAGATCAGGTTTATCTCAAATGATTTTAACAGTGGCCTTGCCTCAGAGGGGCCTCCCAACACCCAGAGGGTGGTACACGTATGGAATGAGCTGCCAGAGGATGTGGTGGAGGCTGGTACAATTGCAACATTTAAAAGGCATCTGGATGGGTATATGGGTAGGAAAGGTTTGGAGGGATATGGGCCAGGTGCTGGCAGGTGGGACTAGATTGGGTTGGGATACCTGGTCGGCATGGATGGGTTGGATCGAAGGGTCTGTTTCCGTGCTGTACATCTCTATGACCCTATGACCTCAAACTGTTACCTCGTGCCTGCTCATCCTCTTCCTGGGGTTGTCAGGAGGGACCTGTGGGAACTTGGATATGTCTAACCCCTGTCAAGGATTGAGGGAGCTCCTGTATAGGATGTTCTTGCTGGCTTTGGGCAGCTGCTTCTCCTCTCTGCTCATACTTAGGAGCCAGTGCATGAAGAATGACTTGTTGCCAGGGTAACCCCACACTTTATATCATCTGGAAATTTTAAGGGAAATTGCTGTCTTTGTTCAGGTTTTTTATCGACACAAGGCCGTTATTAGACATGCAACAAACCCTTCTGTGAAACAGAAACTCAAATGAGGAAGGTGGCCCAATCACGGGGAAATACTAGGGGGATTTCAGCAAAGTCAATCGCTCCTTCCAAGAGCTGGAACCCATCCCAATCACTGAGTGCTCTCTTTCTGTCATGTAGATAGCCTCAAAATATTCCAGTGACACCTCTCTGAGTGGGAAACTAAATTCGGCTTGCAACATGTAGATAGTCTGATTTTTCTCTAATTTATCACTAATATAAAAACAAAATACTGCTGATGCTGGAGATCTGAAATAAACACAGAGATTACTGGAAAAACTCTGGCAGCGTCATCACAGCCAGAGAAACTGAGTTTTGACACAGTCGCACTGGAACATTAACTCGGTCTCTCTCTCCTCAGATGCTATTGAGCGCTCTCTGGGACTGAAGTACCAGTGTCACGTCATTTTTAGCATTGTTGGTTTTAGTTATTTTGAAAAGAATGAAAAGAATACTTTTCAAAGATAAAAAACAGGAAATGTTTGACTTGAATTTGAGCGATGTGTTTGTAACGAGGTCGGTTAGTGTGGTTTGTTAGATTGTAGGAACTGTGAAACTGCAACTGACACTCAACTTACATTGGGCAAGTGTGAGGACTGCAGATGCTGTAGATTAGAGTCAAGAGTGTGGTGCTGGAAAAGCACAGCAGGTCAGGCAGCATCCGAGGAGCAGGAAAATCAACATTTCGGGCAAAAGCCATTCCTGATGAAGGGCTTTTGCCCAAAATGTTGATTCCCCTGCTCCTCAGGTGCTGTCTGACCTGCTGCGCTTTTCCAGCACCACACTTTTGACTTAACATATATCAACATTCTCGATGTCACAAGGAATTAAGAGCCACAGGGAGAATGCGGGTAAGTGGAGTTGAAATGCCCATCAGCCATGTTTGAATGGCGGAGTGGACTCGATGGGCTGAATGGCCTTACTTGCACTCCTATGTCTTATGGTCTTATGGACATTGAGGTGACTCTTATTGGTACCAATTGGACTAAACCCCTTTCTGTTCTGAGCCCTGATCTGTTCAATTATGATTTGAGTTCAGGCTACCTCAGCTGATGTTGGTTATATATTATGTCATCAGTTCAATTATCTCTAGAATTGATACAAAAAAGTGCTGGCGAAACTGCAGAGGGGAACAGAGTTCACACTATGATTCGGCTTCAAAATTGAAGAGAAGTGGGGAAGTGGTAGGTTTCAATTTTTAAAAATCTGCAATGAGTAACTGGGTTAGGAGGGAAGGTCTGGGGAAATGTCAGAGAGTGGGGAGAAATGAATTTGCAGATGTCACAGAACACAAGGCAAAGTGAGTGATGGTAATGATCCACAGTGGGCGTTAATCAAAGTATATTCATGAAGGCAAGACATGCGCAGGAGCAGACTCAAAATGGAGGGTAGGGCTGATGATCGGAAATTGTACTTGGTCTCCCTCGTGCAGAGAAGATCACATTTTGAGCGGAGGATGTAGTGAGCTAAATTGAAAGAATTCAAATAAATCACTGCTACGTTAAAAAAAAATGTTTGGGGTCTTTGAAAGTAAAGGGGGGAACAGTTAGAAAGTATGGTGTTACAGCTCCTGGAAACATCTCTGGGACACAATATCTAACGTTGACTCAGACAAGGCTGCTCCCCTAGCCAAGCTGTTCCAGTACAGGTTCAACCTCGAAAGCCACCATACAATGTGGAACATTGCTCAGGCATGTGTTGTCTATAAAAAGCAGGACAAATCCAAACCAGCCAATTATCGCCCCAATAGTCTACCCTCCATCACCAGTAACATGATGGAAGGTGTCAGTAACAGGGCTAGCAAGCCGTACCTGCTCAGCAATAACCTGCTCAGTGAGGCCCAGTTTGGGCTCCCCCAGGGTCACTCAGCTCCTGACCTCATTATGGCCTTGGGTCAAACATGGACAAAAGGGCTGAATTCCAGAGGGGAGGGGAGAGGGACAGCCCTTAATGTCAAGCCTGAGTGTGGCCCTAGTAAATCTGGAATCAATGGCGTCAGGAGGCAGACTGTCCACTGGCTGAAGTCGTGCTGGCAGATAGGAAGACGGTTCAGGATTATAGAGTCACAGAGATGTACAGCATGGAAACAGACCCTTTGGTCCAACCCGTCCATATTGACCAGATATGCTAACCCAACCTAAAGTGGTGGCTGAAGTTTGTCTATTCTCTCAAATGTAACTGGAGATTCAAGGAGATGGATGGAGAAAGGAAAAGGAACAAAGCAAATCATATTTTACCCGGACGGAGGGGGCCTGATTGAGGTTTTATTTCATTCACAATGGGGCACAGGCCTCTTTGGCTGGGCCAGCACATTATGTCCGTCCCTGAAGGTGGTGAGGGTGAGCTGCAGTTCACCTGCTGTAGGTTGACCCACAATGTCCTTGTGGCGGCAGTTGCAGAATTTTGACCCAGTGACACTGAAGGAACAGCGATATATTCCCACGTCAGGACATGTGAGTGGCTTGGCATGGAACTTGCAGGAGCTGGTGTCCCCATGGATCTGCTGCTGTTGTTCTTCAAGATGGAAGTGGTTGTGGGTTTGGAAGGTGCTGCCTGAGGATCTTTGGTGAGCTTCTGCAGTGCACCCTGTAGATAGTACACACTGCTGCTACTGAGCATTGGTGGTGGAGGGAGTGGTTGCTTGTGGATGTGGTGTCAATCCAGCGGGCTGCTTTGTACTGGATGGTGTTGAGCTTCTAGAGTGTTGATTCTGCTGCACCCACCCAGGCAAGCAGGGAGTATTCCATCACACTCCTGACTTGTGCTTTGTAGATGATGGACTGGCTTTGGGGAGTTCAGGAGGTGCTGTACTCAGCGGTCCCAGCCTCTTACCTCCTCTTGTAGCCACTGTATTTATGTGGCAAGGCTAATTCAAAGTCTGGTCAATGGTAAACCCAAGATGAAGATAGTTGGGGATTCAGTGATGGTAATGCCAGTTAAAGTTGCTCTTATTGGAGATAGTCATTGCCTGGAATTTATGTGGCATCAATGTTACTTGTCACTTGTCAGCCCAAGCCTGGACATTGTCCAGATCTTGTTGCATTTGAACACGGACTGCTTCAGTGTCTAAGAAGTTGTGGATGGTGAGAATGATGCATGAGATTATCACGTGCCTGGACAGAGTGGATAGGAAGTAGCTGTTCCCCTTAGTTGAAGGGTTAATAATGAGGGCCATAGTTTGAAGGTGAATGGGAAGGAGGTTTACAGGGGATGGGAAGACATTTTGTTCTCAGTCAGAGGGCGGTGGGAGAGATAGAGGTAGGGAATGTCATAGTCTTTAAAAGGTACATGGATCAACACTTGAAACATTATTACATTCAAGCCTCTGGGCCTGGTGTGAATTGTTCAGCATGGACTGGTTGGACTGAAGGGTCTGTTTCCGTGCTGCGTGACTCTATATTCTATGGATGTCAGGGTCAGTCATCTTAGCTCCAGGACATCTCTGCAGGAGTCCCTCAGGGGAGTATCCTAGGCCCCAACCATCTTCAGCTGCTTCATCAATGACCTTCCCTCCATCATTAAAGTCAGATGTTCACTGAGGATTCACAGTTTTCAGCACCATTCATGATTCCTCAGATGCTAAAGCTGTCCATGTTCAAATGCAGCAAGATCTGGACAATACCCAGGCTTCAGCTGACATGTGGTAAGCAACATTCATGCCACATAGATACCAGATAATGACCATCTCCAAGATGAGAGAATCTAATCAACACTCCTTGACATTTAATGATGTTACAATTACTATCAACATCTTAGTGGTCACCACTGATCAGAAACTCAACTGGATTCGCCGCATTAATACCATGGCTACAAGAGCAGGTCAGGGGTTAGAAATATTGCATTGATTAACTCAACTCCCCAAATTCTACCCATCATCTACAAGGCACAAGTCAGGAGTGTGATGGATTCTCCATACTTGCCTGGATGGGGGCAGCTCCAGCAGCACTCAGTAAGCTTCATACCATCTAGGTCAAAGGAGCCCGCATCTCCTAGCCCAACCAGGAGGTATAACCAGCCCCTTTAAACCACATCAGAGATGAGCAGCTCTGGGTTGTGATCAGCAGATACAATGTAAGGCCTGGTCGCTGTTCCTTTGTTTTCAGTTTGCTGCTTGCGCCTTCCTCCTGTTTAGTACAGACCTCTAACTGTGCCAGGTGACTCGTCATGCATTTACATATAACCTTTCTACATGAGTGACCACATTTACAAAGTTGAAAGTCACACACCAGCTTATAGTCCGACAGGTTTATTTGGAAGCACTAGCTTTCGGAGCGCTGCTCCTTCATCAGGAGCGTTGCTCCGAAAGCTAGTGCCTCCAATTAAACCTGTCGGACTATAAGCTGGGGGTTGTGTGAGTTTTGACTTTGTCACCCCAGTCCAACACCGGCCCCTCCAAGTGACATTTACAATGTGTGCCTGTTTGTTGCCATTCTGATTGAGGAGAGCAGCACTGTCGGAGCCCATTTCACTGTTCTATTCTTTACCCATAACCCTGCATCAATCTGACACTAACCCGAATGGCTGGGCCCTCTCTATCAATAATAAACTAATTCCATTGCTCCACTATCTCCCGTCCTCCTCCAAAACCTAATCCACTGCTAGATTTTCTCTTGTCATCCAAAATCACTCGCAAACTAATCCCTGTGCTTTTCTTCCTCCCTGTTAGAATTAGAATTAGTTTTATTGTCACATGTACTCACATGAAAAGATGACAAGTCGCTGTGATAAGACTCATCTCCAGGTTAACAAAATCCTGCCAGCACAGATAGTGATTATGATTTGATTCGATTCCCTACGGTGTGGAAACAGGCCCTTCGGCCCAACGAGTTCACACCGACCCTCCGAAGAGCAACCCACCCAGACCCATTCCCCTACATTTACCCCTCCCCTAACACTATGGGTAATTTAGCATGGCCAACTCACCTAACCTGCTCATCTCTGGACTGTGGGAGGAAACCGGAGCACCCGGAGGAAACCCACACAGACACGGATTCATTGATCCACTTTATCGCATTGTAAGGACAGGGACCTACATTGAAAATGATATGGTGACCATCGTTGCTGCGTTTCACCATTGGAAGGAAATTTAGCAGCTCCAAAAGGACAGGGATTAACACGATTTACAGTATTCCAACTAGTGCCCTGTGTAGATTTAGTAATTCTTTTCTATTTTTATACTCTACTCTCTTTGAAATAAAAAGCCAGCATTCAATTTGCCTTCCCTCTCACACACTGAACTTGTTTGCTAGCTTTTTGTAGTGAGCTACCTTTTTTGAACAGTGTTCTGCAGCTGTGTTCTAGATATTCATCCACAATGTGAAGGAGGGGATTTCAGAACTTTGACCCAGTGACGCTGAGGCAATGGCGATATATTTCCAAATCAGGAAGTGAGTGGCTTGGAGCGGAACGTGCAGGATGTGGTGTTCCCATGTACCTGCTGCTGTTGTCCTTCTAGACTGTCATGGCTAAGGGTTTGGAAGCCTTGGTGAAGTTCTGCAACGTATCTTATCGATAGTTCACATTGCTGCTACTGAATGTTGGTGCTGGAGGAACTCAGTGTTTAAGATGGTGGATAGGGTGCCAATCAAATGGACTGCTTTCACCTGGATAGTTGTTGAATATTGTTGGAGATGCACCCTTCCAGGGAAGCAGAGAGTATTTGGTCACTAACTTGAGCCTTATAAATGCTAGATAGGTAGTTTATGGTCATGATAAGTCCCAGGATGTTGATAGTGGTTCAGTAATGTCACTGAATTGCCAAAGAAATGGTCAAATTTTGCCTTGTGGGAGATGATCATTCCCTGGTATATGTGTGGCACAAACGTTATTTTTCATTTGACAGCACAACCCTGGGTACTGTCCATGCCTTGCTGTATTTGGGCATGGACTGCTTTTGAGGGGTTGTGAATGATGCTGAACATTGTGTAAACATCCGTGAACTTTCCCACTTCTGAGCTCATGATGGATAGAGCAGCTGAAGATGGTTGGGTCTAGGACATTACACTGAGGAACTCCTGTAGAGATGTCCTGAAGTTGAGATGACTGACCTCCAACAACCACGACCACCTTCCTATGTGCCAGGTATGACTCCAAGCAGAGAGTGTCAGCCACCTGATCCCCATTGATTCCAGTTTTCCTAGGGCTCCATGATTGAATACAGCCATGGTGTTGAGGGCTGTCCCTCTCCCCTCCCCTCTGGCATTCAGCTCTTTTGACCATGTTTGAACTAAGGCTGTAATGAGGTCAGGGGCTGTGTGACCCTGGGGGAACCCAAACTGGGCATCACTGAGCAGGATAGCACAGCTCACGAGATAGCACTGTCAATGAGACATTCCATCACTTTGTGGATGATGAATTATCTACCACAGTTCATGGCTGGATTTTTAAAAAATTCACTCATTTGACATGGGGATTGCTGGCTGGGTCAGCATTTACTGCCTGTCCTTGTACAGCAGGACTGGAGAGTGTTACGCGGACTCATTAGCTGGAGGATTGTTTAGCTCTGTCTGCCACTTGCTGCTTTAAGCTGTTTGGTAGCTTCACCAGGTTGGCACCTCATTTTCAGGTATGCCTGGTGTTGCTCCAGTCCCCCCATCCCACCCCCTGTACCCTCCTTTCAAATGATGTGAATGAGTAATTTCAAATGGCCCTGGCTGGGTTCAAATCCAGGATTAGGATCAGTATCTACACTAAGATTAGGGTTAGAATCAGGATTTACATTAAGATTAGGGTTAGAATCAGGGTTTACACTAAGATTGGGGTTAGGATCAGGGTTTACACTAAGATTAGGGTTATGTTTGCAGTTTGGATGAAGTTCAGGGCCTTAAGGATTAAATTAGTTCTAGTCTATGGTCAGGTTTAAGTTTTGATTAGATGAGATTCCCTACAGTGTGGAAACAGGCCCTTCGGCCCAACAAGCCCACACCGACCCTCCGGAGAGTAACCTACCCAGACCCATTCCCCCTGACTAGGGGCAATTTAGCAAGGCCAGTTTACCTGACCTGCCCATATTTTGGAATGTGGGAGGAAACCAGCACAGACAGGGGGAGAAGGTGCAAACTCCACACAGACAGTTGCCTGAGGCAGGAATCGAACCCAGGCCCCTGGTGCTCTGAGGCAGCAGTGTTTAATGCTGAGCCACCGTGCTGCCCTTTTGGATAGGAGAGGCTAGTGTTAGGATAATATTTGATTCTAGTTCAGATGAGGAACACTGTTTAGGTTAGGGATATGCCTTGATTATGGTTCGGGCAGAGGTAATGGCTTTGTTATGATGAGACAGCTTTGTCAGTTTGCAACTGTTCTCTCAATCCAGCTTCAAGTTACCTCAGCTTCCTTGTCTCTGTTCTCTTCGCCTCCCACTCCTTAATCCAACCATTGTTCAAACACAACAGACAGGCAATTTCAACTAACTTGCATTAATTTAGAAAGACATTTGATTTGTGTGATTTTAAACAATGACTTAATGGAAAATCCATCTTACCAGCTGAGCTCACATCACACTTTACAAATGATGCACAGCGATTCTGAACTTTTACATGAAGGTTACCGCAGTCTGTTTCCCCCAAAGCTATCTGAGCAGTTGAATAAAGTGAGAGGACTTATCATGCTGGGATGGGACACTTACCCTCTCCGTTGTGGCACAGATTGGTTACAGAGTGAGACACACTTTCCGCTTCACATTAACGGCACAGTGGGGGCTCCACCTCCAGGCCAATTTTCCGCCCAGGTCCCAAATTTGGATAACTTCCACTCTGAAATCCCGCCCCCCCTCCCCTCTCCCCACCCTCAACCACTTCCTTTACTTCTAAGAAATTACATTCAGCTGGCTCTGAGCTAACTGTGTTTACCATTAAAAAAGTCCCCCTCACATCTGAATCAAATGTTAGAAACATTCCAAAGTCATGAGTCAACGGTAAATTCCATCAGCAGCTCATGTTATTATTCTGGCTGTGAGACTTCCTATTAATGACTGTTAATTAATTAACCTCGAGCTGCAGGGTGAGCCTTAACGTCAAGGAACACTGATGGTGAGATAGGCAGGTGTATCTATGGAGGGTAATATATAAATCTCTGTATACTAAATGTACAGTTACTATCATAGCCTTACATATCTATACACCTATAGATGGTAGCTGGAAATAAAAGCTAGATTCTAATAACACAACTCATACAAATACATTTAAAGGAACACCATAAACGAGACCAGCCACTCCCTCTTTTCTCATCTTGAGGACCCACTGCAGGCCTCTCTCAACGAACTTGACCTTATTGTAACCTGACTGTCTCGGGAACTCATTAGCCACACAACACAGCCCACCCTCTGAGCTCTGAGTCCATGAAGGAATGTAAAGTGTTACAGGAACCTAGCGTTCATCCCATCCTCAAACACCAGGCTTCTCTTGAACTGGGCGTCATTGGGTCTATGGTGGAGGTTGAGCTCGGGTTTAGAGAGAAGGCATTTTGCTGCTTTGTGCACAACCCCCTCACTGGGCCTTTTGCTCTTTCATGCGTTGAACTCAGTGCAGATCAGGGAATGCATTTTTCAGGCAGGAAGTAGAAGCAGGAAGTGGCCTGTCACTTACAGCAGAGGTGGTTGCTTGCACTGATGCAGTGCTTGCTGCTGTTTGGGTGGGACAGTCTGAGCAGAAACCTCTAGGCTGGAGCCTCCCATCACTACTGACACACTTAGCTTCCTCTGCACTTTTCTTGATTCGGGTGGGACTTGAAGCTTTTCACACCCTCCGGTTGTTCCACTGTGATTCATAGCTTATTGTATCGGGCCGTAGTTACAGATGTAATGGAGAAAATGGCAGCCAATGTGTGCACCACTGTCACCAATGAGAAGGATGGCCATGTTTGTTTGTGATGTTGCACAAGGAATAAATGTGATTCAGGACAGCAGGGAGAATTTCTTTCCTGTCCTTCAAACAGTGTTATGTCTTGTTTACCTGACCACCATACAGGGCAGGTGGATCCTTGATTTAACAGCTCATCCTGAGAGATGGCACCTCCTACAGAGCTGCACTCTATCCCAGCGTGCGGGCCTAACTGCTGTGAACACTTTTGCAGTTTGGTTTTCAGACTGTCTGATTCAGAGCTGAGAAATTTCCCACTGAGTCATGGCTGACCCTCAAAGCCATTGTTCAAAGATATATTGGATGTTAATTGCCCTTCATTTCATCAGCCAAATAGGAAGCAGTAGGCAGCCGGATTTAGGAGACTCTTGTACAAAAGCTCCAGTGGTTAGCACTGCTGCCTCACGACACCAGGGACCTGAGTTCGATTCCAAACTCAGGCAAATCTGTGTGGAGTTTGCACGTACTCCCCGTGTCTGTGTGGGTTTCCTCCAGCTGTTCCTGTTTCTTCCCACAGTCCAAAGATGTGCGGGTCAGGGTGAATTGGCCGTGCTAAATTGTCCATAGTGCTTGGATGTGTAGGTTAGGTGCATTAGTCAGGGGTAAATATAGGATAATAGGGTAGGGTAGGGCAGTGGGTCTGGGTGGGTTGTTCTTCGGGGGATTGGTGTGGGCTTGTTGGGATGCAGGGCCTATTTCCACACTGTCAGGATTCTATGAAAAGTACAAGCTCTTTGTGACAGGGGTTGTTGGTTCCCAAGTTAAAGTCAGCCGAACCTGCTAATTTCTTGTGTGTGCTAGTGAAAAGCATCAACATCAGTCAGTGACAGCTCGTGGCAAGTTATTCTCAAGCTTCAGCTCCCAGCAGGAGGAGTGATTCTGCAATTTCAACCTTTGATATATTATCATTAGCTACCCTGAGGGACAGGTACAGCTGAGGGTTCCCAGAGTGGACATCCAAGGTAACTTCTTACACTAGGACAAGCAAGATACCGAGGAGTTTACAGGCTCAGTGAAGATAGTAGCATGGCTTTGATATTTCCCACCTCATAATGATAATGTTTGACCCATAGGCAGATTATTATAGAGCCAAATAGAGTGGTAGCTAGGTAATATATTGTAGTGTAGTAATTCTAGGGACCCAGACTTAGAGTAAGTGAAAGATCAGTCACTGGTGGCCCTGATGGGAGCTGCTGTCAGTTGGACAACAGAGGGGGTGAAGGACAGAGGGAATAAGGACTCAGAAAAATCTGTGCAAAAGGCTATGGATTAACTCATGGTAATGGCTGCAGGTCAACACAGATTTTAATTGACAGCATGGTGTTCCCAGAGGGCAGAACTCTGGAGTCTTTGAATCTAGAGCTGACAAAGCCGTGAACAAAGGTTTCAGAGTCATTGCAGGGGGATGTTATGAGAGAGTCTGGAAATGGCGAAGTATTACTGAGGCCTGACTGTCCAAGTGATGAGCTGTGGGATTTGAAATTCAGGGGCCTACAACCTTTGGCGTTGAAATTAGAGAATTTTAAAATGAGCTGAAGACCTGTCAGCGCTGAGCTATAGAAAGTTCTCCATCTAAATGTTGGAGATGTTGTCAAGGTCCATGGGCATGGCTGTGGAGATAAATGTTGTAGTGAGAGGTGAAACAGTAACTTCCTTTCATTTACTCCCTTGGCAGCGAGATTAACGGGTAGGCTGATATTTATTGGGTCTTCATGTTTATACAGAAAGGGCGCAGATGGATCTTGTGATGATTTTGAAACAAGAACTGAACAGAGTTTTCAGAAATCAGTTAAGAGTCTTCCATAATGCAGTTAAGAATCCATCGCAGTAGCCTGGACTCACATGTAGGCCAGGCTGGGTGAGGATGGCAGATTTCCTTTCTAGTGAAACAGAAGAGTTTTTATTGACAATCTGATGCTCAGCAGTAACAACTATTTATGCCTAGATTTTACTTTGGCTAAAAGCACTTTCTCAAACTGGCAAATTGAGACCTGTAATCACTCTCTCTGGATTGTTACTTGAAGGTTCCTGTCCTGTTCTGGTGAAGCACAGTAGATACTTGGTCTAAATTGGAGAGATAACAGTAGATGAGGATTGACACGAGCAAGGTCAAGGTAGTTACATCAGAAAACAGTGGGGCTGCAGGCTAAAGGACTGCTGACAGTTCAGACTGTGCCTGAGGAGCTGTGCTGTTTATTGTATATGAAGTGCAAACTATATCGAGAGGATAGCACAGTGCTCGAAGGAAGATTGGGATGAGATTGAGAGGGAAGTGGGATATAGTGTGGTGGCTCCAGGAACAAAGACCAACTTAACAACAGGAAGCTTTTGACATTGTGACATCAGAAAGATATTGTCGTTGTAAGGAAGAAGAGCAACATCCCGGGAATGGATCAAGGGCAGGATGTGTACTGTATCGATTTCTATTCAGGTCGATACAAGAGTCCCAGGAATGCAAGAAAATCATCATCTTTGTAATGGAAATCAAGCAACCCAGACTGGGGGGTGACCAGTCAGAGTTCCACAACATCTTTGCCTCTGAGATTCGCACTCTGCAGAGCAATGGAAAATGAGATGATGCTGATGACAGCGGTGATAATAATGACTATGTACAAATTAAAGAACAAGTTGGTGGAATTATGGAAACCAAATAGGAGATAAACCTCGGAGGAAAAGGGAGCAGAATGATCTATGAATGTACTCACAATCACAACATAAGTGACAACACGACTATGACAACAGCAAGACAGAGAAGACAATGAGGCTGCATAGAAAACACCATGCAGGTAGCTGTATTCAATAACATGTATACACGTGCAAATAAACTGTTACAGCACTGAAGAGCGTGAGTGAGCCTACACTGGGATAAGGATGAGTTTTAGGACTGGCGGCCTAGTGAAAACAGAGCAGCCTAAAGAATATACTGTCTCTACTCGAGTAAAAGTTAACCTCCTATTTTTGGCCAAACAATCTGGAATTTTCCATCTAGCTCATGCAAACGTTGGCCATAGTTCTTCACAGTCAACAGTTCACCCATCTCTCAGTCAAAATATTATGTTTTTTTTGGCATATTATGTGATTTGATGCACAGTTCACATCAATTTTACACAAAAGTTTGAGACGCATCAGGTCAGAGTCGGGTGCCGACCAGACTTGTGTAATACAGTCATAAATCTGATGAGGTTTTGAAATTTCTTCAATAGGGCTGGGGAATGGGTCTGGGTGGGTTACTCTTCGCAGGGTCGATATGGACCTGTTGGGCTGAGAGCTCTATGACTCTGTGATAAGGAGAGCAACTCCAGGATCTGCAAATGAACGGTGATGTCCCTCATTCAGAGAGCATTCACATCAATCTGTTTACTATTCATACAGAGCTTCCAATTCTTTCAAAAAGATGGATATATTTTCTAATCAGAAATGCTATTGTACACACCTGGAGCAGATGGGAATTGAGCCTAGGCCTTTGAGCTCAGAGAGAGGGACACTGTCACAGCACCACTTCTGAAAGCTAGTAGCCAGCAAATGACACAGTCTGCAGTTGAGGCTGAGCTGGGGTTTTATACAGTAACATCTGCACTGTGCCTAATGAAGACAAACCAAGACTCCATTTGCATTCATAGACATTTTCTCAACCTATCCTGCATTCTTTACTGATTTCTGCACATTCACTGGGTTGTGTTTATGGGACCAGATACAGTTTCAGCCACTGGGTTGTGTTTAGGTCATGAAACGGTGTTTCAGACACTGGGCCGTGTTTATGGGATCAGATGGTGTTTCAGACACTGGGTTGTGTTCATAGGATCAGATGGTGTTTCAGACACTGGGTTGTGTTTATGGGATGAGATGGTGTTTCAGACACTGGGCCGTGTTTATGGGATCAGTCGGTGTTTCAGACACTGGGTTGTGTTTGTGGGATCAGACTGTATTGCAGACACTGGGCTATGTTTATAGGATCAGACAGTGTTTCAGACACTGGGCTGTGCTTATAGGATCAGACAGTGTTTCAGACACTGGGTTGTGTTTATGGAATGCGATGGTATTTCAGACACAGGGATGTGTTTATGGGATCAGACCGTGTTTCAGACACTGGGTTGTGTTTATAGGATCAGACGGTGTTTCAAACACTGGGTTGTGTTTATGGGATCAGACCGTGTTTCAGACACTGGGCTGTGTTTAGGGGATCAGATGGTGTTTCAGACATTGGGTTGTGTTTATGGAATGAGACGGTGTTTCAGACACTGAACTGTGTTTATGGGATTAGTCGGTGTTTCAGACACTGGGCTGTGTTTAGGGGATCAGATGGTGTTTCAGACACTGGGCTGTGTTTATGGGATCAGACAGTGTTTCAGACACTGAACTGTGTTTATGGGATTAGTCGGTGTTTCAGACACTGGGCTGTGTTGATGGAATGAGACGGTGTTTCAGACTCAGAGCTGTGTTTATGGGATCAGTCGGTGTTTCAGATACTGGGTGGTTTTTCTGGGACCAGAAGATGTTTTAGACACTGGGCTGTGTTTATGGGATCACACGGTGTTTCAGAAACTGGGATGTGTTTATGGGATCAGACAGCCTTTCAGACAGTGGGCTGTGTTTATGGGACCAGATGGTGTTTCAGTCACTGGGTTGTGTTTAGGTCATCAGACAGTGTTTCAGACTTGGAGCTGTGTTTATGGGATTAGTCGGTGTTTCAGACACTGGGCTGTGTTTATGGGATCAGACGGTAATTCAGACACTGGGCTGTGTTTATGGGATCAGACGGCATTCCAGACACTGGGCTGTGTTTATAGGATCAGACAGTGTTGCAGACAGTAGGCTGTGTTTATGGGATCAGATAGTGGTGCAGACACTGTGTTGTGTTTTTGGGATCAGATGGTGTTTCAGACACTGAGTTGTGTTTATGGGATGAGACGGTGTTTCAGACACTGGGATGTGTTTATGGCATCAGACAGTGTTTCAGACATTGGGCTGTGTTTATGGGATCAGACAGTGTTATAGACAGTGGGCTGTGTTTATGGGATCAGTCGGTGTTTCAGACACTGGGCTGTGTTTATGGGATCAGACGGTGTTTCAGACACTGGGCTGTGTTTATGGGATCAGACGGTGTTTTAGACACTGCGATGTGTTTATGGGATTAACCGATGTTTAAGACACTGGGTTGTGTTTATGTGATCAGACGGTGTTTCAAGCACTGGGCTGTGTTTATGTGATCAGACGGTGTTTCGGGCACTGGGCTGTGTTTATGGGATCAGATGGTGTTGCAGACACTGTGTTGTGTTTTTGGGATCAGATCGTGTTTCAGAGAATGCGTTATGTTTATGCGATTAGTTGATGTTTCAGACACTGAGCTGTATTTATGGGATCAGACAGTGTTTCAGACACTGGGCTGTGTTTATGGGATCAGATGGTTTTGCAGACACTGGGGTTGTGTCTATGGGACCAGACGGTGTTTCAGACCCTGGGCTGTGTTTATGGGATCAGATGGTGTTTCAGACACTGGGCTGTGTTTATGGGTTCAGACGGTGTTTCAGACCCCGGGCTGTGTTTATGGGATCAGATGGTGTTTCAGACACTGGGCTGTGTTTATGGGATCAGACGGTGTTTCAGACACCGGGCTGTGTTTATGGGATCAGACGGTGTTGTTAACACTGGACTGTGTTTATGGGATCAGACGGTGTTTCAGACACCGGGTTGTGTTTATGGGATCGGATGGTGTTGCTGACACTGGACTGTGTTTATGGGATCAGACGGTTTTTCAGACACTGGGTTGTGTTTATGGGATCAGAAGGAGTTTCAGACACTGGGCTGTGTTTATGGGATCAGACAGTGTTTCAGACACTGGGCTGTGTTTATGGGATCAGATGGAGTTTCAGACACTGGGCTGTGTTTATGGAATCAGACGTTGTTTCAGAAACTGGGCTGTGTTTATGGGATCAGACAGTGATTGAGACAATGGGCTTGTTTATGGGATCAGACAGTGTTTCAGACTCTGGGCTGTGTTTATCGGATCAGACGGTATTTCAGACACTGGGCTGTGTTTATGGGATCAGACGGTGTTTCTGACAGTGGGCTGTGTGTATGGGATCAGACGGTGTTTCAGACACTGGTCTGTGTTTATGGAATCAGAACATGTTTCAGACACTGGGCTGTGTTTATGGGATCAGACAGTGTTTCAGATTCTGGGATGTGTTTATGGGATCAGACAGTGTTTCAGACACTGGGCTGTGTTTCTGGGATTAGAGGGTGTTTCAGACCCTGGGATGTGTTTATGGGATCAGACAGTGATTCAGACACTGGGCTGTGTTTCTGGGATTAGACGGTGTTTCAGACACTGCGTTTTGTTTATGGGATTAAACGATGTTTCAGACACTGGCTTGTGTTTATGTGATCAGATGGTGTTTCAGACACTGTGTTGTGTTTTTGCAATCAGATGGTGTTTCAGACACCATGCTGTGTTTTTGGGATCAGACAGTGTTTCAGACACTGCGTTTTGTTTATGGGATTAAAAGATATTTCAGACACTGGCTTGTGTTTATGTGATCAGATTGTGTTTTAGACACTGGGCTGTGTTTATGAGATCAGACAGTGTGCAGAGTCCGGGCTGTGTGTATGGGATCAGATGGTGTTGCAGACACTAGGCTTTGTTTATGGAATGAGACGGTGTTGCAGATACTGGGTTGTGTTTATGGGATCAGACGGTGTTTCTGACACCAGGCTGTGTTTATGAGATCAGACGGTGTTCAGAGACCAGACTGTGTTTATGGGATCAGACGGTGTTTCAGACTCTGTGCTGTGTTTATGGGATCAGACGGTGTTTCAGACACTGGACTGTGTTTATGGGATCAGACGGTGTTTTAGACACTGCGATGTGTTTATGGGATTAACCGATGTTTAAGACACTGGGTTGTGTTTATGTGATCAGACGGTGTTTCAGACACTGGGCTGTGTTTATGTGATCAGACGGTGTTTCAGGCACTGTGTTGTGTTTTTGGGATCAGATCTTGTTTCAGAGAATGCGTTATGTTTATGCGATTAGATGATGTTTCAGACACTGAGCTGTATTTATGGGATCAGACAGTGTTTCAGACACTGGGCTGTGTTTATGGGATCAGATGGTTTTGCAGACACTGGGGTTGTGTCTATGGGACCAGACAGTGTTTCAGACCCTGGGCTGTGTTTATGGGATCAGATGGTGTTTCAGACACTGGGCTGTGTTTATGGGTTCAGACGGTGTTTCAGACCCTGGGCTGTGTTTATGGGATCAGATGATGTTTCAGACACTGGGCTGTGTTTATGGGTTCAGATGGTATTTCAGACATTGTGTTGTGTTTATGGGATCAGACAGTGTTTCAGACACCGGGCTGTGTTTATGGGATCAGACGGTGTTGTTAACACTGGACTGTGTTTATGGGATCAGACGGTGTTTCAGACACCGGGCTGTGTTTATGGGATCAGTCAGTGATTCAGACAATGGACTGTGTTTATGGGATCAGATGGAGTTTCAGACACTGGGCTGTGTTTATGGAATCAGACAGTGTTTCAGAAACTGGGCTGTGTTTATGGGATCAGACAGTGATTGAGACAATGGGCTTGTTTATGGGATCAGACAGTGTTTCAGACTCTGGGCTGTGTTTATCAGATCAGCCGGTATTTCAGACACTGGGCTGTGTTTATGGGATCAGACGGTGTTTCTGACAGTGGGCTGTGTGTATGGGATCAGACGGTGTTTCAGACACTGGTCTGTGTTTATGGAATCAGAACATGTTTCAGACACTGGGCTGTGTTTATGGGATCAGACAGTGTTTCAGATTCTGGGATGTGTTTATGGGATCAGACAGTGTTTCAGACACTGGGCTGTGTTTATGGGATCAGACAGTGTTTCAGACACTGGGCTGTGTTTATGGGATCAGACAGTGATTCAGACACTGGGCTGTGTTTCTGGGATTAGACGGTGTTTCAGACACTGCGTTTTGTTTATGGGATTAAAAGATGTTTCAGACACTGGCTTGTGTTTATGTGATCAGATTGTGTTTTAGACACTGGGTTGTGTTTATGGGATCAAACGGTGTTTCAGACACTGAGCTGTGTTTATGGGATCAGACATTGTTTCTGACACTGGGCTGTGTTTATGAGATCAGACAGTGTGCAGAGTCCGAGCTGTGTTTATGGGATCAGATGGTGTTGCAGACACTAGGCTTTGTTTATGGAATGAGACGGTGTTGCAGATACTGGGTTGTGTTTATGGGATCAGACGGTGTTTCTGACACCGGGCTGTGTTTATGAGATCAGACGGTGTGCAGAGACCGGGCTGTGTTTATGCGATCAGACGGTGTTTCAGACTCTGTGCTGTGTTTATGGGATCAGACGGTGTTTCTGACACCAGGCTGTGTTTATGAGATCAAACGGTGTTTCAGACACTGGGCTTTGTTTATGGGATGAGACGGTGTTTCAGACACTGGGTTGTGTTTATGGGATGAGACGGTGTTTCAGACACTGGGCTGTGTTTATGGGATGAGATGGTGTTTCAGACACTGGGCTGTGTTTATGGGATCAGACGGTGTTTCAGACACTGTGCTGTGTTTATGGGATCAGACTGTTTTGTTGGATCAGCACGTGTGCACAGCACTGGGTGTGTTTATGTTTCTCTGTTGTGTTTATTTGATTGATTGTTAGATTAAGGAATAACACTGTCCTTTCAATTACAGTGGAAACCACAAAATGGCTGAAGCATGTCTGAAATCTCTGAAATATATGCTGTTCGTGTTCAACTTATTATTTTGGGTAAGTGCACGTTCCTGTGGGAACTGTTGATAGGACAGAGTACGAATCCACCATGAGCCCAGTACCAATGTGAAAGAGCACTTGAAAAGGAGAAGGAGGTCATCCAGTTTTGCATGGTCAGGCTGATCTTCCTGAAGCCATTCTCCTGCTCACCACACCCCTGATTCCCTGCTCCAGACCTGAATGTATCTAATGTTTGGGCAGAAAATTTCAAAGATTCACAACTAATAATCAAATTTCTGATCATCTCAGTCCGTCATCATGAAACTGTGTTCTCGATTCCCCAGTGAAGGGAAACAGCTTCCCTTTGCCGACCTTGTCAAATGAGTGGGCAAACTCTCTGCTGGTTGGAGTCATACCTTGCGCTTCGGAGAATAGTTGTGGTTGTTGGAGATCAGTCATCTCTGTAGGAGTTCTTCAGGGTAGTGTCCTCGATCCAACCATCTTCAGCTGCTTCATCAATGACCCATACATTCACAAGTGGGAATGTGCCATAGATCATAAGAAACAGGAACAGTCACAGATCATTGGGTCCCTAAAGCTTGCTCCATTACTCAACAAGATCATAGCTGACCCAACCCTCATTACATTCACTTTCCTGCCCTTTCCCTTGATTCACTGACTGACCAAGAATCTCTCTATCTCAGCCTTAAATATACAAAAGGGCTCTCTTCCCCGTGAGCTGTCCATGGCAAGGAATTCCAAAGACTCACAACATTCTGAGAGAAGAAATTCCTCCTCATCTCGGTCTAAGCTTGGTGTAACCGTGATTCAAACAGCGCTCTCTGGTCCTAGACTCTCCCAAGAGGGGAACATCCTCTCAGCATTGACCCTGTCAAGCCCTTTAAGAATCCTATATGCTTCAATGAGATCACTCTCAATTGTTTTTAATAATCACATAATATTCAGCACCATTTGTGATTCCACAGAATGCAGCTTCGATTTGAAAAAGGGAAAGTAACATTTGTGCACCACAAATGTCCCATCTCCAACAACAGAGAATTTAATGGTTCCCTATAACCATTAGTTGAATGGTGTTACCATCACTGAAGTCCCCATGATCAATATTCTAGACGTTGCCATTGACTCAGCTGGACTGACCATATGAACACAACAGGAGCAGCTCTGAGGCTGGAAATACAGCCGTGAGAATTCACCCTCTGACCCCAAGCAACTGTTTATCATCTTCAGGGCACAACTCAGGAGAATTGGGTTGGAAGAGATAGAAAATTGTGGTTGGATGGGGACTTGAAGGGAAAGGTGGGAGATGTTTGGAGTGTATATTATGCGAGTTCATTTGTGATGGGTTGGGGGGCAGGGCTGAAAATGTGTTGCTGGAAAAGCGCAGCAGGTCAGGCAGCATCCAAGGAGAAGGAGAATCGACGTTTCGGGCATGAGCCCTTCTTCAGGAAAGAAGGGGGCAGGGGCCAGTTTTGTAGCTAGCTAGGAATTAGAACAGGTTTTAATTCCTCTAACTCTTTCTGGCCAGTTATTACATTATGTTTGCCTGAACCCTCTGGAGTTTCTGACTCCATCTCAGAGTTGGGGACATTTTCAGGGGTTTCCAGAAGCTGGGTAAACGCCCAATTGAAGAAGCCACATTAGCATATTGACATGGATCAAGAGGTCTATTGGATGGGCCAAGGTGTGAATGATGATGGAACCGTTTGAGGAGGTGAGTTAGCTAACCCCCTAGTGTAAATGACATTGTGTGCACTCATCTCTTTCAGATCGGTGGATGTGCTATTATGGGATTTGGCATCTACCTGCTGACCCTGAATAACTTTGGAGCTTTACTGTCCAGCCTACCGTCCCTCTCCATCGCCAACTCCTTGATCGTCGTGGGAACCATCACCATGGTGGTGGCTTTTCTGGGCTGCATGGGAGCTATAAAAGAAAACAAATGCCTGCTACTGTCAGTAAGTTCTGCCTGTATCTCCGGTCTGATTGACTCACTAAAGATTAACATAGAACAGAAAACATTACAGCGCAGTACAGGCCCTTCGGCCCTCAGTGTTGTACTGACCTGTGAAACCAATCTGAAGCCCATCTAACCTACACTATTCCATTCTCGTCCGTAAGTCTATCCAATGACAATTTAAATGCCCTTAAAGTTGGTGAGTCTACAACTGTTGCAGGCAGTGCATTCCACACCCTACTATTACAAACCCAGCTAAGTTAAAAAGCTGGGGTGGGGGCTGGGGCTGGAGCTGGGCAATGGGTTGGTTGTGGGTGTTTGGGTTGGTGGTGGTAGATAGTCATGGGAGTGGGGAATGTGGTTGAGGCTGGGGAATGGGGACAGGAGATTGGGAAGGGGGATCCAGGAGCATGGGATGGAGAATAAGGGATGGAGAGGGGGATGTGGCGGTGGGGATGGGGATTAGGAGTGGGGGCTTAGGGTGTGGTGGTGGGGAATGGGGTGGGGGGTGGGGAATGGGGTTGAGGCTAAGGGATGGGGACGGGGGTTTGGGGAATGGGGATGGGGAGGGGTATCCAGGGGTGGGGATAAGGAAAAGGGGATGGGGAGGGGGATGTGGGGGTTAGGGTGTGGTGGTGGGGATGGGGTGGGGGGTTGGGGAATGAGGTTGAGGCTAAAGGATGGGGACGGGGGTTTGGGGAATGGGGATGGGGAGGGGTATCCAGGGGTGGAGGATAGGGAAAAGGGAACGGGGAGGGGGATGTGGGGGTGGGGACGGGGAATAGGAGTGGGAGTTAGGGTGAGGTGGTGGGGGATGGGGTGGGGGGGTGGGGAATGGGGTTGAGGCTAAGGGATGGGGACGGGGGTTTGGGGAATGGGGATTGGGAGGGGTATCCAGAGGTGGAGGATAGGGAAAAGGGAACAGGGAGGGGGATGTGGGGGTGGGGGTGGGGATGGGGAATAGGAGGGGGGGTTAGGGTGTGGTGGTGGGGAATGGGGTGGGGTTTGGAGGCAGGGGGAATGGGGAATGGGGAAGGGGTGGTGGCAGATGGGATAGAGTTGCCAGTAGCAGGCTCACACAGAGACAGAGAGACGTATTCATGATTTAATAATGCTCTTTTTATTTTACTTTGGAGTCTGTGTTTTCTACCAGAACAAGCATTAAGGATCAATAATAAAGCAGAGTAGAAAGGGAACAACCAGATCAACAACAAGCATAAACATTTCAAACAGAGAAAATGTAAATAAATCCTTGCATTTTTCACAAGGGCTTTAAAACCAATGAGAACCTTTTGAAGTTGCAGTCACTGTTCTAGCATAGGGAGTGCAGCCATCACTTTAACAACAAGCTCTCACAGACAGCCAGGTTAATTAAACAACCAGATATTAAATCATTTTGATCGAAGGTTAAAGATGGTCCACAATCGGGGCTGACATTTCACTTGAGGGAAGAATGAGGTGCCTAAATGATGCTCCTCATTGCCTGCCCTGTCAGTCGGCAGGCAGAGATTTAGCAGCGTTTGGAGGCACAGCAGGGGAGGTCTCCCCGCTACCCTGTACCTGACTGTGTGTGGGAAAGCACAGCAGGTCAGGCAGCATCCGAGGAGCTGGGAAATCGCCGTTTTGGGCAGGAGCCCTTCCTCAGGAATACGCCCGAATTGTCGATTTTCCTGCTCCTCGGATGCTGCCTGACCTGCTGTGCTTTTCCAGCAGCACTCTGATCCGGACTCTGATTCCCAGCTTCTGCGATGCCTCACTGACTGTTTACCTCAATGAGGTATGGGCACCTCACTGCTGGCAAATTGCTGCGACATTTCTGGCAACAACTTGGAGATGGTAGCATGGTGACAGTGTCACTGGGCTAATGCTCTGGGGACGATTCAAATCAATATGGCAACCGGGAAACGTTCCATTCAATTCAAGCCCCTGAAATTAAAAGCTGCTCTCAGTGATGGTGACCTCAAAACTACCATTGATTTTTGTTAAAAACCCAATTGGTTCACAAGGAAGGAGATTAGATTAGATTACTTACAGTGTGGAAACAGGCCCTTCGGCCCAACAAGACCACACCGACCCGCCAAAGCGCAACCCACCCATACCCCTACATTTACCCCTTACCTAACACTACAGGCAATTCACCTGACCCGCACATCTTTGGACTGTGGGAGGAAACCGGAGCACCCGGAGGAAACCCACGCAGACACGGGGAGAACGTGCAAACTCCACACAGTCAGTCGCCTGAGGCGGGTATTGAACCTGGGTCTCTGGTGCTGTGAGGCAGCAGTGCTAACCACTGTGCCACCGTGCCGCCCATACATCTGCCAAGATCTGCCATCCTTACCTGGTCTGACCTACACGTGACTCCAGACCCACAGCAATGTCGCTGATTCTTCATCAGGGAGAGGTAGTAAATGTCTGATAGGCCAGCGATGGCCAGATCCTGTGAAAGTATGATGGAGGTGTTTGCTCATCAAGAAAATCCCGTATTCACCGTAAAATCACTGGAGTGCCCCTGAGGTCAGGAAAGCTATGGTAGAGACAAAGGTTACTTTTTTCTTTCTACTGATTGAAAGAGACAGTTTTATTCTTTCTTTCAGGCATTGTCCTCTTGAGATCCAAACAGTTGGTGGGTGCCAATCCTCTTGGTACCTTCAGTCCACTGGCACCTTACCCAAATGGCTCTTTTCGGTATCAGAATCTGGACAGTCACTGTCACAGCTGGAACTGGCTCACAGCTGGAAGTCCAGTGACTGGGTAATTTGGATAGCCTCTGTGTATAACTGCTGCTAGTTCCCAAATGTCCAGCACCACAGTCAGAGGACATCACGGTGTTAGAACCTTAAACAACAAGAATATTCAATTCCTCACAGCCCAACCCTTCCTCCTACACAACATGAACACTATATCATATAATGGACTTCAACCACCTCCTGTACAAAGTTCTCTACATGAACATAATTGTCTTGAAAATTGATCAAGGTGGGAACTCGAGGATATTTAGCTGTTCAGTTCCTACACTGCATTTTGATCTGTTACTGTCTGGACAATTTGGGACAGCACGGTGGCTCAGTGGTTAACACTGCTACCTCACAGCGCCAGGAACCCGGGTTCGATTCCAGCCTCGGGTGACTGATTGTGTGGAGTTTGCACGTTCTCCTTGTGTCTGCGTGGGTTTCCTCCGGGTGCTCCGATTTCCTCCGACAGTCCAAAGATGTGCAGGTTAGGGTGAATTGAGCATGCTAAATTACCCATAGTGTTCAGGGATGTGTCGGTTAGGTGCATTAAGTCAGGGGTCAATGTAGAGTGGTAGGGGAAAGGGTCTGAGTGGGTTGGTCTGGATGCGTTGGGCCATATGGCCTGTTTCCACACTGCAATGATTCTATGAATAATTTTGCCCACCTCACAGGAATCATTTGCATCAATTTAACTTTAGCTTCAAACTGACTGCTCACCTTGTTCCTAAATTTAGTGGACTCCTGTTGGTGTGAGAGGAATATTTCCTGCCACTCATGGGCTTGTTTCTCTTTTCTCTCTCTAGTTCTTCATATTACTCCTCCTGATTCTTCTAATTGAAGTCGTAGTTGCCATCATTGTCTTTTTCTACGAACAGCAGGTAGGTCTGATAACTAAAAACCAAAGGAACGACAGATGCTGTAAATCAGAAACACTAAAAAAAAATGGCTGGAAAAGCTCAGTAGGTCTGGCAGCACCTGTGGAGAGAAATTGGAGTGAACGTTTCGGGTCTAGTGACTGATTGGGTTAGAATGGAATCCAACAGGTTCTGTACAGGCTCCAGTGGTACAACAGGCTCTTCCCCTCAGTGTTTTTTTGAATCACCACTGCAGTTAGACTCCTCTCACTAAGTTGGATCCTCATCTTAGTTTGGAACTTGTGGTACATTAAACCTAAAATAAGGATGGGAGGTCAGGTGATTTGTTGTTTCTGCATGATGTGGGAGCTGGTGGACCCCATTGTGGTTCCCAGTGACCATATCTGTGGGAAATGTTGGTTGCTGGCAGAACTCTGCTCAGAGTCAACGAGCTGGAGTCTGGCCTTCAAACATTGTGATACATCAGGGAGGGGGAGAGTTACCTGGAGACAGTCACACCCCTGAGACTAACCAACTTGAATTCGGCCAGTGGTCAGGAACAGGAAGAGGTGGCTGTGACACAGACAGGTAGAGGGATCTGGGAAGTAGAGTTGCAAGAACCTCAGCCCCTGTCCTTGCCCAACAGGTTCCCTGTGGGGATGTGAATGGGGAGTGACCACAGCACTGTGGTGCAGGGAGCCAGCCAAGTGGGGGAAGCGAGGAGAAATTTTGTTGCAATTGGAGATAGTCTAGTTAAGGGCATTGACACTGTTCTCTGTGACCAGGATCGAGAGTCCCGAAGGCTGGGTTGTCTGCCTGGTGCTTGGGTTCGGGATATCTCATCAGGATATGCAGAGGAACGTGGAGTGGGAGGGGAAAGATCTCGTGGTCATGGTCCATGAAGGTACCAATGACACAGATAAAACTAGGGCAGAGGTTCAGCTAAAGGAACATGAACCTAATTAGAGACAAAGAAACTGCAGATGCTGGAATCCAAGGTAGACCTGCCAGCAAACCCTCCCTCACCTCCATCCAAGGCCCCAAGGTCCTTCCAAGTGAGACAGAGGTTCACCTGCCTCTCCTTCAACCTAGTTTACTGTATCTGGTGCTCCCAATGTGGTCTTCTCTACAACGGGGAGACCAAACGTAGAGTTAGCAAATGTTTCGCTGAGCATCTCAGCTGGATCCACAGGGACTGACTGGACCACCCAGTCACCAACCATTTCAATTCCCCTGCCCACTTCCTTTCCAACATGACCATCCGTGGCCTCTTCCAATGCCACAACAAATCCAATCAAAAATTGGAGGAACAATACCTCAGCTTCCGCCTGGGCAGCCTACAGCCTGGAAGACTCAAAACTGAGTTCTCCAATTTCAAATAACCTCCCTCCCCATCCTCTCCCCCTCCCTTCCACTGCTCCCAGCCACCAACCAGATTCATTCCTCCCTTTAATCAACCAGGTCATACCCTCTCCCTGCCTTCATCTATCCCCACTTCACCACCCTACCTCCTACCTCCCCCTTCATCTGTAGCTTCCCCCCTTAACACCCAACCCCAGTCCCGAAGAAATCTCACACCCAAAACATCGATGTCTCCACCTCCTGATGCTGCCTGCCTTGCTGTGTTCTTCCAGCCTCCTGCCTGTTGACCAAGGGAATATGAACACTAGGAGCTAAATTAAAAATCAGAACTACAAAGGTAATAATGTCTAGATTACGACCTGAGCCATGAGCTAATTGTTACAGGGTCAATAAGATTAAGCAGATAAATGCGGATCTCAAAGACTGGTGTGGGAGAAATGGGTTTGAATTAATGGGGCATTGACACCAGTACTGGGGAAGAAGGGACCTGTTCTGATGGGATGGTCTTCACTGAACCGTACTTGGACCAGAGTCCTGGCCAATCACATAACTAGTGCTGTAGACAGGGCTGTAAACTAAGTGGGGGACTGGCGGGAGGGGCAAGTGGAAGGGGTCACTTATCGGGGAATTTAGAAAATCTGAATTAAAGGAGAAGGTAAGAGTGCAGAACTCAAGAGAGGTTATTAAAATCTCCAGAACAGACACAAGTAGGACAGAGTGTATGGAAAGGGTTAGCAATCAAACTACAAACACACTGGACAGATGAATGACATTGAGGAGAGGGATGGAGAGCTGAAGGTGTTATATCTGAATGCACACAGTATAAGGAATAAGGTAAATGAGCTTATGGCACAGATTGAAATTGGCAGGTGTGACACGATGGATGTCACGGAGATGTGGCTGCAAGGCGATCAGGATTGGGAGCTGGATATCCAAGGATATACATCCGATCGAAAACATAGGCAGGTGGGCAGAGGGGGTGGGGTCGCCTTATTAGTAAGAAATGAAATTAAATCAATTGTAAGAAACGAAGTAGGGTCAGATGGTGTAGAATCTGTGTGGGTAGGATGGGGAACCACAAAGGGGAGAAAACCATAGTCAGAGTTATGTGTAGGTCTCCAAATGGGGGTGGATGTGGGGCACAAAATATACCAGGAGATAGGAAAGATGTGTAGGAAAGGCAAAGTTACGGTGATCAGGGGGGATTTCCATATACAGGGGGACTGGGTACGTAGTGGATTGCAAGGAAAGGAATTTGTGGAATGTCGATGAGATGGCTTTTTGGAGCAGCTTGTGGTGGAACCCACTAGGGAACAGGTGATACTGGATTTAGTGTTGTACAATGGGGCAGACTTGATAAGGGAGCTGAAGGTGAAGGAACCCTTAGGAAGCAGGGATCATAATATGACCGAATTTACTCTGCAGTTTGAGAGGGAGAAGATAGAATCAGGGCTAACGGTATTACAGCTGAATAAAAGCAACTACAGAGGCACAAGGGAGGAGCTGGGTAGAATTGACTGGGAGAGAGCAGCCTAGCAGGAAAGACAGTGGAACAGCAATGGCAGGGGTTTCTGGAGTAATTCAGGAGACACAGCAAAGATTCATCCCGAGGGAAAGAAGCATGGTACAGGGAAGATGAGACAACTGTGGCTGATTCAGGAAGTCAGGGATAGCACAAAAGCAAAAGAGAAAGCACATAAAGTGGCAAAGGGCATTGGGAAATGTGAGGATTGGGAAGCTTACAAAGACCAACAGAGGGCAACAAGAAAAGAAATAAGGAGAGAGAAGGTTACACATGAGGGTAAGCTAACCAGGAGTATAAAGGAAGACTGTAAAAGTTTCTTTAGATATATAAAGGGCAGAAGAGAGACAGAAGTGGACTTTGGGCCACTTGACAAAGATGCAAGAAATGGCTGAGGAACTGAATAATTGCTTTGTGTCAGACTTCACAGTGGAAGACACGAGTAGTATCCAAAAAATTCAAGAGAGTGAGAGGGCAGAGCTGAGAATGGTGGCCATCACCAAGGAGAATGTGCGAGTAAAACTGAATGGCCTGAAGGTGGATAAATCACCTGGATCAGATGGACTACACCCCAGATTCTAAGGGAGATAGCTGGAGAGATTATGAAGACAAAAAAACCTGCAGATGCTGGAATCCAAGGTAGACAGGCAGGAGGCTGGGAAAACACAACAAGCCAGGGAGCGTCAGGAGGTGGAGAGGTCAACATTTCAGGTGTAATCCTTCATCAGGTCTTGAGGAGACTGTGGAGGTGTTAGTGATAGTCTTTTAGGTATCACTAGAACCAGAAAGGGTCCCAGAGAACTGGAAAATCACTAACATGACAGACCTGTTTAAAAAGGGACAAAGGCAGAAGACAGAAAATTATGGATCAATTAGCCTAACCTCAGTCATGGGTAAGATCCTGGAATTCATCATGAAGGATGAGATTTCGAAGTGTGTGGTAAAATAGGGCAACGTCAGCATGGTCTCACCAAGGGGTGGGCGTGCTTAGCAAATCTGCCAGAATTCTTTGAGGAAGAAATGAGCAGGTTAGACCAAGGAGAGCCAATGGATGCTATCTACCTGGACTTCAAGATGACCTTTGACAAGTCGCCACACAGAAGGCACTGAGTAAAATAAGGGCCCATGGTATCAGAGGCAAGGTGCTATCATGTATAGAAGCTTGGCTGTCTGACAGAAAGCAGAGAGTGGGGATGAAAGGGTCCTTTTCAGGGTGGCAGCTGGTGACAAGTGTTGTTCCACAAGGCTGAGTGTTGGGACCACAGCTTTTCAGTTTATATGTTACTGGCCTAGATATAGGAACTGAGGGTATTCTGGCTAAGTTTGTAAATGACACAAAGGTAGGTAGCATTGAGAAAGCAGGGAAGCTGCAGAAGGATTTGGACAGGTTGGGAGAGTGGGCAAAGAAGTGGCAGATGGGGAAAACTGTGAGATCATGCACTTTGGTTGGAAGAATAGAGTCTTGGGCTATTTTCTAAATGGGGAGAAAATTCCAAATGTTGAAGCGCAAAGAGACTTGGGAGTTCTAGTCCAGGATTCTTTCCAGGTAAACTTGCAGGTTGGGTCGGTAGTTAGGAAGGCAAAATTTCAGCAGCGCTTCGCCTGATGTTCACTGAAGATGTTACCCAGGATGGTGACGAAATGTCTGAAAACGAACCTTCCAGCTCAGTGAGCAAACCTACATCCAAAACCTCAACCTGAGCTACAAAGCTTCTCAAAACTCGCTAAGGTGTTCCCATTGGCAGGAGAGACTATGACCCAAGGGCACAACTGTTAAGTAAAGGAAAGACCTTTCAGAATGGAAATAAGGAGAAACATCTTCAGCCAGAGAGTGGGGAATCTATGGAATTCGCTGCCACAGAAGGTTGTAGAGGCCAGGTCATTGAGTATATTTAAGACTGAAATCGATAGGTTCTTGATTGTCAAGCGGATCAAGAGTTATTAGGAGAAAGTGGGAGAATGGAGTTGAGAAACTTGTCAACCATGATTGAATGATGGAGCAGACTCGATGGGCTGAATGGCCTAATTTCTGTTCCTCCACCGAATGGCCTTATATATTGGGTGTTGGAGTCTTAACCATGTTTCTGGTCAGTAATGACTCTCCCCAAGTGCTGTTCCCTCACCCCCGCCCCCAACAGAGTACATCAGTTCACAATAATTCAGGCCTTGGACACAGCCCCATTGGGTTCGGGATTTGGTGTTGGGTTGACAGGGTTGCTCATGCTCTGGGTCAGGGATGGGATGAGGCTGAACACTTAGGCCAGGAGCAGCACCAAGGCCTGGAAGGCAGGACGAGGGGAGGGCACAGAGGGAAGCTGTGAGCTGATCGGATAGGAAAATCCAGCCCGGGCCAGTGGCAGGAGAGAGAGTACTGGCAGGAGGGGAGAACTGACTGAGGCATAAAGATTGGAGGGAGGGATCTGCGAAGGAGGGCAAAATGAAAAGATGTGAAGAGAGCAAATGGAAAACGATTGGCTCAAATTACCAGTGAAAGCTAAACAGCACACACAAATGGACGAAGGAAAACCATACTTTACATTGGCTGCTAACGAAAAATAATGAAGATGGTAATAGCTTTTTAATGAAGTTTATTAGGGAAGAGCCAAGAGGAGAGAACAGGAATTTGGGAATAGAGTAACCTTGCATTGGGTGGCTGCGGTCAATGTGAAGTGATGTCAACTATTTGGAGGCAGATGTGGGGCAACAAGAGTGATTTTCAGGAGTTCTTTGAAAGATATAGTTTTCCTCTTTCTCTCCCCTCTCCTCTACCCCCTCACCCTCCCTCACCCTCACCCTTTCCCTCCCCCTTCTCCTTCCCCCTTCCTTTCTACGTTCACCTCACTCACTCTCTCCTCCCGCACACCCCATTTGTGGGGATGTATGGGTCTGTATTGACCTTAACGGGTTTTGTATGCAAATTAATCAGTTGGAGATCGCAGGTGATTGATAGGTGGGGCTGGTTAATAGGTGAAAAAATCCAAACGATCAAGTCTCAGGGGAGTTATTAGTGATATATTTTTCAGGAGATCTGCCTGGTGACAGGTAACCATTCCCGGTCCAGACCAGTTAACCCAGACATGATCATAGAGAGATGGAAAGCCCCAGTCTCTTCACTGTGTTTCTGTGTTTGATTTGCAGATAAACACTTACATCGAAAGTGACATGAAAAAGGCCCTGAAGAAAGAAAATAGCACTGGGATCGTGGAAGCTTGGAATCAAATCCAGGAAAAGGTAACTTCTAGGTGCCATGAATCTGTCTTTTATATTCTTGGAAACACCCATGACTGTGAAGGCATAGTGGCTCAGTGATTAACTGCTGCCTTACAGCACCAGGAACCAGGGTTCAATTCCACCCTCAGGTGACTGTCTGTGCAGAGTTTGCACATTCTCCCTGTGTCTGTGTGGAGTTCCTCCCACAAT
Organism: Hemiscyllium ocellatum; assembly: GCF_020745735.1. Lineage (NCBI taxonomy): Eukaryota > Metazoa > Chordata > Chondrichthyes > Orectolobiformes > Hemiscylliidae > Hemiscyllium > Hemiscyllium ocellatum. Next base: position 51,359,135 of record NC_083426.1, read on the forward strand.
CCAGGTGGATTGACAACCTAAATTGCCCATGGTGTCCAGGGATGTGTGCATTTGCCATAGGAAATGCAAGGCTATAGAGATGGAGTGAGTCTAGGGGGATGCTCTTCTGAGGGTCAATGTGGATTCTATGGGCTGACTGGCCTGCTTCCACACTGTAGAGATTTAGTGATTTGGAATTGAAGAAAATGGCTGTCAATTCCTTGCCTCACACAGCACAAGATTAAGCATTGGAGGTCTTTGCGGATGGCCGACTGAATCAAGGGCCATCCATGCAGTTGGGAGGCCAATGGCGGGCTTTTCCCCAGGAGGGTGAGTCTTCGTTGAGAACTGAGGCCTCTGGACTGTTTACTCAGCAGCACAACTGGGAGGGCAGTGGCTGCTGCTGGAATGACAGCCACCGGAGGCCCAAAGCCTGGCCAGCCATGATAGGAGTGTTTCTGCAGAGTGGATGGGTTTGAGGCGGTGAGAGCTATTGGGAGGGGTCAGCCACAACAGTGTGGGTGTGGCTCGCAGCTGTTCCCCTCTTACCCCATGCTGTGGTCCTCAGTCAGGCACTGGCATCTGATGAGGGACCCTGTCCACAGACAGCAACTGGCCCTCTCACAGGTTTCTTGTCAAGCTCTAGGTGTGACAACATCTGGCTGAGGCCCATTGAACTGAACACCAATTACTCACGAAAGGGTAGCAGTTGGCAGTTGAGCAGGAAGGCACTGGGGTGCTCAATAGCTGCCCTAGTCAACTCCAAACACACACTGAAGGGGGACAGGTGGAGTGATCGGAACCAGGGTCAGATGGATCTTATTGACTGTGGGATCCTTGACTGTGGTTGTTAACCTGGGTCAATCAGGGAGCCCTGTCTGACCGATAAAAACAGAAGATTCAGACAGTCTCCTCACTCTGAGCTGGTTGGCCAGAGCCCATGTATTGTGCACATGTGAATAAAGGGTGACTTGGTGATGGGGTACTTTTCACTGTGCAGTTATTTAGCAGAAGAGTCGATTTGGGGTTTTCTCTCAAGTCAGAGCAGGAAACCTTGGGGAATCCAGGAAGATGTTCATCCTTGAGGTTTACCATAGGCTAGGTGGGCCAAAAGGCCTATTCTTGTGCTACGATGTTCCTTGTTCTTTGCTGCCGTCAATGTGACTGCTTCTACTAGTTTGGGGAAACATGGCAAAGGTGGTGACTCAAAGTATGCAGTGCTATTGTTAGGAATGTTGTGTAGTCACCATAAAACCTTCAGATGGTCTCTGACTTCGGCTATTAGTGAAGGAAATCTGCCATTGCCTTCCAGGCCTGTTTGGGACTCCAGTTCCTTGAAAACATCTTTTTTGTTTCAAATTGCAAAAATATACCTTCTCCATTAAAAAAAAGTCTTTATTTACAATCACTGGTACAAGAGCAGTTCTGGACAGTCTTCATGTAGCAAGAGAATAAGCATTGTAATTTGACAGGGAGGAGTGAGGGCTGCAGGTGCTGGAGAGTCAGAATTGTAAAGTGTGGTGCTGGGAAAGTACAGCAGGTTAGACAGCATTCGAGGAGCAGGAGAGTCGATGCTTCAGGCATAAGCCCTTCATTTCTTACTCACCAGGACACTCTTCACGTACATTGAGGTAACAAGAGTCATAGAAATGTACAGCACAGAAACAGAACCTTCGATCTAATGTGCCCATGTAGACCAGATATCCTGAATTAATCTAGTCTGTTTTGCCAGCATTTGGCCCATATCCCTCTCAACCCCTTTCTATCCATATACCCATCTAGATGCCTCTTAAATGTTGTAATTGTACCAGCCTCCACCACTTCATCTGGCAGCTCATTCCATACCCGTACCACCCTCTGTGTGAAGAAGTTGCCCCTTGGGTCCCTTTTAAACTTTTCCCTCTCATCCTAAACCTATGCCCTCTAGTTCTGGACTCCCCCACCCCAGGGAAAAGACCATTTCTATTTACCCTCATAATTTTAAAACCTCCATAAGGTCACCCCTCAGCACTCCAGGGAAAACAGCCCCAGCCTATTCAGCCTCTCCCTGTTGGTCAAATCTGGCAACACCATTGTATATCTTTTCTGAACCCTTTCATGTTTCACAACATCCACTCACAAACATCATTCATTGTTGAAGTGGCCAATCCCAGCCCATCACTTTCTCTGAAGTCATCACTGAACCAATCTCTCTGGATGCATCACAGCTTGGTATGCCCAGGACCATAAGAGACTACAGAAAGTTGTGAACACAGCCCAGGCCGTTACGCAAGCCAACCTTCCATCCATTGACTGCATCTGCGCTTCTTGCTGCGTCAGGAAGGCAGCCAGCATCATCAAAGACCCCTCCCAACTGGGTTGTAGTCTCTTTCAACCTTTTCTACTGGGCTGAAGATACAAAACCTTAAACACACAGACTAACAGATTCAAGGACAGCTTCTTCCCCACTGTTATTAGACTTCTGACAGGGCTTCGCAAATTTTAAATTTAATGTTGTCCTCGCTGTTTGTGCACCTTCTCTGCAGCCCTAATATTGTATCCGTTGCTCTGTTCTATTTCTCTGATGCACTTTGTAAAGTATGATCTGCCTGTACTGCAAGCAAAACAAAACTTTTCACTCTACCTAGGTACACGTGACAATAATAAATCAAATATATTTTTAAAAATCAAATCAATGCCTTCTCAGGGGAACCTTCCAGACTGGTCCAGGGCTTTTCAGAAGCTAGAGTGAAATCTCACCAGATACTGCTCCGACTCTGCTCTCCAGCATCTGCAGTCCTCACTTCCTTCACTGCTACAAGTGATCCAGAACAAAATTTTACAAGTGCTAAAAGCTCCTAGTATGATTTATTCATTTTTGTTTGGGAAACGTCTGTTAGTTAAAAAAAACTAGAGTTGAAATAAGAAGCATATTCAAGCAGACAGTCACATATCAATAATGAAACCCTGGTGTTCCTCCAATTGGCCGTGGGAAGGCAGTCACTATGTCAATCATTGTAAAACCAAAAGAACAGTGAATGCTGGAAATCAGAAGCAAAAACAGAAATTACTGGAAAAGCTCAGCATGTCTGGAAGCATCTGTGGAGAGAAATCAGAGTTATTGACCTGGAATGGTAAGTGGTTCTCCTATTCTGAGAAACTTGATGCTCATTGTAATGTGGTAACATTGTTCTTTCTTTGTTTCATCTTAGTTGTTTTGCTGTGGTGTTGCTAACTATACCGACTGGGGAAACTCTGTCCCTGAATCATGCTGTAAGAAGAAATCAGAACCTTGCAACTCTCAAAACTATTTCTTAAAGGTGAGGAGAGCAAATGCACAACATTGTCTGCATTTGGGTTATCTGCGTGTAACTGTGCATGTGTGCGCACATGCATCTGTATGTGTGTGTCTGTGTGCAGGTGTATCTGTGTGTGCATATCTGTGTTTACTGTATACGTATGTATATGTCTACATAACTGTATGTGGATATATGTCTGTGTATATGTATCTGTATTTGTGTGGACATGTGTTTGTTTGTAAACGTATCTGTGCATGTGTCTTTGTGTTGGTGTGTTTGTGTGTGTGTCTATCTACCTGGTGTGTGTGTGTGTGTGTGTGTGTGTGTGTTGGTGTGTTTGTATAGAGTCATAGAGATGTACAGCATGGAAACAGACCCCTCAGTCCAACCCGACCAGATATCCCAACCCAATCTAGTCCCACCTGCCAACACCCGGCCCATATCCCTCCAAACCCTTCCTATTCATGTACCCATCCAAATGCCTCTTAAATGTTGCAATTGTACCAGCCTCCACCACATCCTCTGGCAGCTCATTCCATACACATACCACCCTCTGCTTAAAAAAGTTGCCCTTTAGGTCTCTTTTATATCTTTCCCCTCTCACCCTAAACCTATGCCCTCTAGTTCTGGACTCCCCAACCCCAGGGGAAAGACTTTGCCTATTTACCCGATCCATGCCCCTCATGATTTTGTAAATCGCTATAAAGTCACCCCTCAGCCTCTGACGCTCCAGGGAAAACAGCCCCAGACTGTTCAGCCTCTCCCTATAACTCAAATCCTCCAACCCTGGCACCATCCTTGTAAATCTTTTCTGAACCCTTTCAAGTTTCACAACATCTTTCCAATAGGAAGGAGACCGAAATTGCATGCAATATTCCAACAGTGGTCTAACCAATGTCCTGTACAGCTGCAACATGACCTCCCAACTCCTGTACTCAATACTCTGACCAATAAAGGAAAGCATACCAAACGCCTTCTTCGCTATCCTATCTACCTGCGACTCCACTTTCAAGGAGCTATGAACCTGCACTCCAAAGTCTCTTTGTTCAGCAACACTCCCTAGGACCTTACCATTAAGTGTATTAGTCCTGCTAAGATTTGCTTTCCCAAAATGCAGCACCTCACATTTATCTGAATTAAACTCCACCTGCTATTCCTCAGCCCATTGGCCCGTCTGGTCCAGATCCTGTTGTAATCTGAAGTAACCTTCTTCGCTGTCCACTACACCTCCGATTTTGGTGTCATCTGCAAACTTACTAACTGCACCTCTTATGCTCGCATCCAAATCATTTATGTAAATGACAAAAAATAGAGGACCCAGCACTGATCCTTGTGGCACTCCACTGGTCACAGGCCTCCAGTCTGAAAAACAACCCTCCACCACCACCCTCTGTCTTCCACCTTTGATCCAGTTCTGTATCCAAATGGCTAGTTCTCCCTGTATTCCATGAGATTTAACCTTGCTAATCAGTCTCCCATGGGGAACCTTGTCAAATGCCTTACTGAAGTCCATATAGATCACATCTACCACTCTGCCCTCATCAATCTTCTTTGTTACTTCTTCAAAAAACTCAATCAATTTTGTGAGACATGAATTCCCATGCACAAAGCCATGTTGACTATTCCTAATGAGTCCTTGCCTTTCCAAATACATGTACATCCTGTCCCTCAGGATTCCCTCCAACAACTTGCCCACCACTGACATCAGGCTCACTGGTCTATAGTTCCCTGGCTTGTCCTTACCACCCTCCTTAAACAGTGGCACCACGTTAGCCAACCTCCAGTCTTCCAGCACCTCACCTGCGACTATCGATGATACAAATATCTCAGCAAGAGGCCCAGCAATCACTGTCCGCATGTTGGTGTGTTTGTGTGTGTCTATTTGTGTGTTTGTCTTGATGTATTTCTGTGTCTGTGTCTGTCTGTTGGTGTATTTGTAGGCCTGTCGGTCAGTGTATTTGTGTTCTGTCTGTCTGTTGGTGTGTCTGTTTGTTGTGCATGTGAATGTCTGTCTATGTGTTGATGTGCTTGTATGTCTGTTCTTGTGTTGATGTCTGTCTGTTGGTGTCTGCCTGTTGGTGTCTGTCTGTTGGTGTCTGTCTGTTGATGTCTGTCTGTTAGTGTCTGTCTGTTGGTGTCTGTCTGTTGATGTCTGTCTGTTGGTGTCTGTTGGTGTCTGTCTGTTGGTGTCTGTCTGTTGGTGTCTGTCTGTTGGTGTCTGTCTGTTGATGTCTGTCTGTTGATGTCTGTCTGTTGATGTCTGTCTGTTAGTGTCTGTCTGTTGGTGTCTGTCTGTTGGTATTTGTGCCTTTATGTACTTATTGAAGAATCCCATGCATTCTGCAGGATTTTCACTTGCTTTACTGAGAAACAGCTTCTGAAATTTGTGTGTGTATGTTTTCCAGGGTTGCTACAGCTTGATCCGAAAATGGTTTGATAATAACTTTTTATTTATTGGAATTGCCACCATCTGTGTTTCAATTATACAGGTCAGTACTTCGCATAAATTCATCAGACATTGTTGCATTCTAACATTCCAACAGTGAAAGCATCACTCTGAGACCATTCTGAAGGAATGCCACAGATAACTTTCATATGCTACTTTCCTTTTTAAAGAATACTCTCAAAGATTCTAAGTTGAACATTTGATTCTAAGTTGAACATTTGAGTTCTGAACGCATCTCTGTGTTAAAAATAATTTCTCCGAACCCTTCCTATCCTTCAGTAATGTAACTATTGCTAGAGTGACGGCTTTAAACAAAATTGTGTGGGGTGGAGAGAAGGTTCATGTGAGGGGCGATGTGTTACGTTAAGGAGAATGTACAAGGTAATAGGGCAGGATAGTGATACGGGCACTGGTAGCTAGAACATGATAGGAAGGGACACAATGAGCAGCGCACCAGTAAACTAGATCAGATAGGGAAATGGGTTAAAAAAAAGACAGAATTAAAGGCTTTTTATCCAAATGCTCTCTCCATGCATGACAAAATGTTGCCTCACGTTGGGTGCCTTCATTTAGGGCAGCATGGTGACTCAGTGGTTAGCACTGCTGCCTCCCAGCACCAAGAATCGCGTTCCATTCCAATCTCGAGTGACTGTGTGGATTCTGCATAAGTTTCCCCCGGCTGCTCTGGTTTCCTCCCACAGTCCAAAGATTTGCAGGCTAGGTGAATTGACCAAGATAATTGCCCATAGTGTTCAGGGAGATGTAGGCTAGGTGCGTTAGTCAGGTGAAATGTAGAGTAATAGGGTAGGGGAATGGGTCTGGGTAAGATATACATCAGAGGGTCAGTGTGGACTTGTTGGGCCAAATGGCCTGTTTCCACACTGTACAGGTTCTATGATATCTACAAGATAAATGAATTGATAGCAGTGATCTTAACATGTGAGTATAGTATGAAAGTAAATACAGAGTCAGGGCTGCAAGGTGACCAGGGGTGGGACCTGAAAGTTCAAGGGGATTTGATATTTCGGAAGGAAAGAAAAAGAAGGCAGGATTTCCGGTGGTTTTGATCAGTGCAATGGTGATCTTGATTTTGCAGATTTGGTTGTGGAATCCACTTGGGTAGAGATGAGAAACAGCAGAGGAAAGAAGTCATTGGTGGAAATGGATTATAGGTGGTACCCAGTGGGACAAGCTGTACATTGAGAGATATCGGCGGCTTGCTGAAACATTGCAGAGTGACTTAACCTTTACATAGTTTAAACAAGTCAAATTTGCTTGAAGGATGATTTTGTGGCTATTTGGGACAGTTTATTCGACTAATAGATCCTTTGATGCACCAAGAAGCAGGTTATTTTAAGTCCTGTAATGCATAATGAGACAGAATTAATTAATAAGACTTCACATTAAAGGGTGATCAGACACTCAGCTTCACAATGAGAGATGTGGGTCCATAACGAGTGCCTTATGCCCAAACGCAATCACAGGGGTATGAAGCAAGTTGGCTAAAGTGGACTGGGTGAACAGGTTAAAAGCCAGGACAAATATTCTGTGACTTATCTCACCCTGGGAGACACAGAAAACATCTCAAGAGAGGTGGCAAAAGGGAGAAAGGAAACTGAAAAGTCTCCGTCACGGGAGAAGTACTTGGCCAGCTCATGGGACTAAACAGTGAAAAGGCCCCTGGACTTGATGGTCTTAATCCTAAAGTCTTAAAGGGATTAGCTACAGAAACAGTGGCTTCCAAATGCCCTATATTTATGAAAAGTCCCAGTGAATTGGAAAAATGTGAAATTATTCAAGAAAGGAGGAAGACTGAAAGCAGGACACTAACAGTTGGTTATCCTAGAATCCCTACATCATGGAAACAGGCCCTTCAGCCCAACAAGTCCATCCCAACCCTCCGAAGAGCATCCCACCCAAACCTATTCCCCTACATTTACTCTGACCAATGCAACTAACCTACACACTATAGCATTTTAGCATGGCCAATTCACCTAACCTGCAAATCTTTGGATTGTGGGAGGAAACTGGAGCACCCGGAGGAAACCCACGCAGACACGGGGAGAATGTGCAAACTCCACACAGACAGTTGCCTGAGGCTGGAATCGAACCTGGGTCCCTGACGCAGTGAGGCAGCAGTGCTAGCTCACCAAGCCACTGTGCTGCTCATCCTCCTGTCTGTCATTGGGAAATTTCAATTTTCAAACATCATTGGACAATCAGCACGGTTTTGTGAAAGGGAAATGATGTTTGACAAAATAATTATAATTCTTTTGAGATTATATCTAGCAGGGTAGACAAAGTGGAACCAATAGATGTGGCGCATCTTGATCTCCAAAAGCATGTCAAAAAGGTGCCACATTAAAACAAAATATTTAAGATAAGGACATATGTTTTTCGGGAGGTACATTGCTGTGGATAGAGGTCTAGCTGGCAAACAGAAAGCATAGAGTTAGGCCAAATGTGTCAGTTTAAACTTGGCAAACTGTCAATAATGGTATGTCATAGGGATCAATGCTGGCACCTCATCAGTTTATCATCTATGTTAATGACCTGGAATTACAGTATTGTAGCCAAATTTTCTGATGATACAAAGATAGGTGAGAAAATAAGTTACTTGGATGGTGCAAAGAAATATATCAATAAGTTAGGCCAAAATTTGGCAGATGGAGTACATTGTGGGAAAATGTGATTTTCTCCATTTTAGCAGGAAGCAGAGAATATCAAAATATTATTCAAATAGAAAGAGAGAGAGAGAGAGAGAGAGAGACTGCAGAATGCAGACAGACAGACACAGGTGGGTGTCTCTGTACTTGAATCACAATCTATCAGCTATTAGGTTCAGTAAGTACCTAGAGAATGGCAGATAGCTACAATTGTTGCATGATCGGTTGTGAACTAACTGCATAGTAGGACAATCTTAAGGACTGATTCCCAATGAGGACTATACCTTTAAGATAGGGGGCGGTGGTGGTGTGGGACGGAAATTGAAAGTGAACAGGACAAAATCTGGCAATTGAAAGGGTGGTGACCTCTGATGAAGGTTAGTGTCTGAGGTGTGCTTTCTGTGACCGGGGAATGGAAAATACTGACATTTAGCTTTTATTGCCTTCAGGTACTCGGAATGTCATTTGCCATGACCATATATTGCCAGATCTGTAACAACTACAAGTCCTATGAAAATTGACCTGATTCCATAGATCCGGAAGAGGAAAACCCCATCCTGTGGAATTGTAAATGTATCTGCAATCGTAGGTTCTGTTCTTCTGAAGACTGGGACTTTGCTCATTTCTTATTGCTGTCTATTACTAGATGGTGTGAGTTTTAACTGTATAAATGGATCTATCTAAGTTGCCGACGCCTCACCTCTGGTACATCTACAGTTCCTCTCATGGCTCTCCCTTTTGGACTTCAGTGGCACCTCAGCAAAGTGTCAGCCTTTGCCTTATCATTCTGTTTATTGGGAAACTTTGGGGTTGAATCATCTTGCATCTCACTCTCTCTCAGAGTAATGGGCAGAGTCTCTCTGTCTTGGCTCTTATGTCTATCATTCCAAACACATAACAGTATGCAGAATTACACAGGATATTCGTCATGGTAACAAGCCATTACAACTGAGCAGACCAGCAGGTCAGTATTTATGTCCCATGTAAGCCTCCTCCCTCGCCCCTAAATCTAACGCTATTCCTTTCGCACTTGTGTCATGACATAGATTTTTCTTATAATCCATTCAAGCCCTCCACCCATGACTTGAGGGAGCAAGTTCCAATTTCTAAGCATTCATACCAGTGAAGGTGTTTTGCCCAAATTCTGTTTTGAATTTATAGGTGACTATAACTCCTAGTCCAGTCTTACCCAGAAGTGGAAACACTTTCTCTATGCCTGTCCTCCCAAATCCTTCCATCACCTTAAACACTATGGTTGGCCACCCCTCAATCTTTCTTTTCTAAAGAATAGAACCCCAGCCTGATCAATACTTCCTGATCACAGCCTCTCAGTTCTGATATCATCGATGCAGCCTTCTATTCCAACTTCTCCAAGTAATTTCATCCTTTGGATCATGTGGAGACCTGGACTGTTCTCATCCCACGGAATGTGATCTAACTACAGTTTTATACACGCTTAATGTAACTTTGTTTTCCAATCTGCCAGTGCTGGACCTCAGTGTTTATTTATTAACTCGTCTCACTACTTTTAATGATTTTTGTAGTCCCTCCCTTATTTAAATGTTTATTATCCTTAGATCATAAGGTTCTTACCACAATGGATGATCTCTTGCTCCTTGATGCTGAATTGAAATTTGCTAGCCCTACCTGATATTGGAGTGATGTACTCATTATCATTTGGACTTTCCTGGGCCTACACTTGGCTCTGGACCACACATGAATTCGCCTCATGACCGTCTTGAAAATGAAAATTATTATTTTGGGCAAAACAGACAATGAACTGTGACAATGAACGAAGGGAATGAATGGTATCACCAACTGGCTACTACGTTTGCCAATGGTTACATCACCTTCTGAAGGAGCTCATTGGCTGTGGGTGCTCTGGGGGTAGCTGTGGAGGTGGGAATCATGAGATGAATTTCTGCTGTCCTTCAATCTGGAGGTCAGTTATCACTGATTGTTTTCGTACCAATGGCATTGTATTTGGCATGTGTGCAAGCTCTTTGTACATATCCACTTGTGCACACATGCCCTGGCAGTGTCTTGTTCACAGCCTGTGCAGGACACTGGTCCAAAACTGGACCAGCTGTAGACTGCATGAAAAAACATGAAGGACTCTCCTCGCATTCCTGGACTGAAAGATTCATCTCCTTGAATCCCAGGAGACAAATCGCACAACCATGTAATGTCTCTGAATGTTTCACATAAAGAGTTACTAAAATCTTGGAGATGGAGAAAGGGCTGGTTGATAAGATGTGCAATTGGAATTTCTTTTATTCATTCAGGGGACGTGAATGGACATGGGTGAGCCAGCATTTATTGACCGTCCCTAGAAGGTGGGGCTGAGCTGCCTTCTTGAACCGCTGCAGTCCGTGTGCTGTAGGTAGACCCACAATGTCCTTAGGGAATTCTAGGAATTTGGAACCAGTGGAGGGTCAGAAATACAGCTCACCATAGATGACAACTCTCTTCTAGACACCTTGGAAGTGTAAGAATCTGCCCCTTCCCTCTGGTCTGCTTTGCACTTCCTTATACAAATATTGGGTTCACATTTGCTGATTCTTCAGACTCAATTCAACTCAGTCATTAATAGTGACATGTTGAAACTCATTCTCATTGGCTGAATATTGGAAACTCCAACAAAATATCTCACAGTGCAATATAAGAAGAGAGGAAGTGACATATTTAGTCACCACGAGGAGGTGCTGAAGCATACAGCTCCAACTATGGTATGTACTGTAGCAGTGAGAGTCAATAGAATGGGAAGGGCCAGAATGTTACTTCCCAGTCAATTACATATTTCTAGTGTCAAAATGTAACTGCTGCTTAGCACTAGAAGGATTTATTTTAAGGGGCTGAATGACCTTTTCTCATCTTTGCCTGTTCTTGCTTTGTAAATTATGCCAAGTAAATCGAGGCTTTAAGATCTAACATAACTATAATACTGCAGGTTATTAGGAAGAGTTGAGCCGTGATTCCAAATTGCCTTGGGAGTGTGTAATTGATTGCTGACAGAATGTGACCACAGAGCCGGTTATATCCCATTAATATTAAAAATGTTAATGCTATACTTCCAAAGACTGTGTGCACATTTTAACTGTCCCAATAGGGCTTTAGTATTGAAATATGGTTTCAGAATAAGTTTGAGCCACCTCATTGACATGTTTGATCAATTTGAGAAGACAATACAATGATAATCACAAATTTAAATAACTGTCTTCAATTATTGATACAAGTAAGGTAGAAAGTGTTACAGATAGGAGCTCAAACGCTTGGAGATCATGATCAATCCAGTCCTGAAACATCTTTTTCTTTGGTCTTTGTTTCTCTATCCGATATATTGTTCTGTACAGACGTCTTTGATGCTGCCAATGGATACGCCACTATTCCTGACCAGAATGGAAATGATTTGATCATTTGCTCATCAATCAGTGCTGTAAACTTTTATGCTTGTAATTGATATTTTGTAACTATTCGTTATCCATTGTAATTCATTGCAGGTATCACTATGCTTTTAGAAAGAGTATTTCCTGCATTGCCAGTCACAGGTTTCTGCACTGGAGATTATTTTCAAATAAACTGTGTAGACTGTTTGTTGTGATATACTCCTTAAACAATAGGCCCTTAATGCCAAGTAAATAAACTTTTTTTTTGCCATAAAAATTGTCTGTTTTATGTGAGTCCTGTTATACATCCAAACCTACCTCCGACTCACTGTTGGATGCAGTAGTGGCAATAGATACATGGAGAAAATCATGGGAAATGGATCAGGCACAAATCAGGGCAAGCAGAAATTGTGGGGATTATTGTAGCTATTGGCATAAATAATGGGGAATGAACAGTCAAACAAAAATGAGAAATTTTAGAAAATTATTCCCAGTGAAGGATTAAATCCTATTAATTTCTCCAGCACTAAGTGGCAACAAAATCTCTGGAGATCTGACAATTGAGGATTTGAAAAGAGAAAGTTGCAGAAATAGTGGATACATTGGTTTTCAGTTCAAGAATTCCTGAGACTCTAGAACAATTGCATAGATATATACCATGATTTTAGAAAAGAGGAAGAGAGGAAGGAATAAAAGCAATTAGCTTGAGATTTGTGTCCAGCAAAATACTAGAATCTACACTTGGGACATGACAATGGAGCACTTTGGAAAGTAATAACATAATTGAAATAACACCACAGAGGCTGGTATCCTGTCACCAAGTCACCCTCTATTTACCCAGCAAGAAGCCTTGAGACTGATCCAGCTCCCTCAGAGCCACCTCACAGAGTGAGCAGAACCCCTGACACTCCTGGTTATATCTGTCAGCCAAGGCTCCCTGATTGAACCAGATTAACAGGCCCAATCAGGGAACTCATAATGGAGTCATAGAGATGTACAGCACCACTTGTCCATGCCAACCAGATATCCCCACCCAATCTAGTCCCACTTGCCAGCCCCCGGCCCATATTCTATGAGCATCCGAGGAGCAGAAAAATCGACGTTTCGGGCAAAAGCCCTTCATCAGGAATAGAGGCAGTGTGCCTGCAGGGTGGAGAGATAAATGAGAGGGGGTGGGGAGAAAATAGCATAGAGTACAATAGGTGAGTGGGGGTGGGGATGGAGGTGATAGGTCAGAGAGGAGGGTGGAGTGGATAGGTGGAAAGGAAGATATGCAGGTAGGACAGGACAAGGTTGAAGAGCTTCAGGGCAGAGATGATGACCTGGGGATTGCCGTGAGAGAGAGACCCACTGAGATTCTTGTAGAGAGAGGAGGTAAACTTCAAGGCAGACATCCTTGCAAGAGAATTTGCAGTAGGGTTAAAATCAAATAGGTAAAAACAAGGACTGCAGATGCTGGAAACCAGAATCTAGGAAAAAGCACAGCAGGTCAGGCAGCATCTTGTTTTTAACTCGTTGACTTTAACCCTCCTCGTCTGCATTTTCCATGTTTTATTTCTCCATCGACCCCTTGATTCTTTTCTCTAAAACATACCTGAAAGAGAGAGCTCTTCAGCAGGAGACGGCTTTGATGGGTCCCAGGGCAGCAGCAGCAGGGTTCGCAGACCCAGTGTGACTGCAGGGCTGGTGTAGCCCAGAATGGGACACTCTCTCTGGGGGATGGTGTGGGCTGGTGTAGCCCAGAGTGGGACACTCTCTCTGGGGGACGGTGTGGGCTGGTGTAGCCCAGAGTGGGACACTCTCTCTGGGGGACGGTGTGGGCTGGTGTAGCCCAGAGTGGGACACTCTCTCTGGGGGACGGTGTGGGCTGGTGTAGCCCAGAGTGGGACACTCTCTCTGGGGGACGGTGTGGGCTGGTGTAGCCCAGAGTGGGACACTCTCTCTGGGGGACGGTGTGGGCTGGTGTAGCCCAGAGTGGAACACTCTCTCTGGGGGACAGTGTGGGCTGGTGTAGCCCAGAGTGGGACACTCTCTCTTGGGGGACGGTGTGGACTGGTGTAGCCCAGAGTGGGACACTCTCTCTGGGGGATGGTGTGGGCTGGTGTAGCCCAGAGTGGGACACTCTCTCTGGGGGACGGTGTGGGCTGATGTAGCCCAGAGTGGGACACTCTCTCTGGGGGATGGTGTGGGCTGGTGTAGCCCAGAGTGGGACACTCTCTCTGGGGGACAGTGTGGGCTGGTGTAGCCCAGAATGGGACACTCTCTCTGGGGGATGGTGTGGGCTGGTGTAGCCCAGAGTGGGATACTCTCTCTGGGGGACGGTGTGGACTGGTGTAGCCCGGAGTGGGACACTCTCTCTGGGGGGCGGTGTGAGCTGGTGTAGCCCGGAGTGGGACACTCTCTCTGGGGGGCGGTGTGAGCTGGTATAGCCCAGAGTGGGACACTCTCTCTGGGGGATGGTGTAGCCCAGAGTGGGACACTCTCTCTGGGGGATGATGTGGGCTGGTGTAGCCTGAAGTGGGATACTCTCTCTGGGGGATGGTGTGAGCTTGTGTAGCCTGAAGTGGGACACTCTCTCTGGGGGACGGTGTGGGCTGGTGTAGCCTGAAGTGGTCAGTCTCTTGGTGGCAAGGCCTGGGCTGTAGAGCACAGAGCAGGACACTCTCTGTGGTGGCATAACTTGGGCTGGAAAGCCTGGAAGGTGTCTCTGATAGCAGCATGGCATGGGCTGGACTGCAGAGTGAGACGCTGGTGACAGTGTGGCTCAGCAGTTGTGAAGGAAAGGTTGGACTCTCTTTAAGTTATCATTTTTTATTTTATGTATGGCTCTTATGTGTATGTGACGGTACACCCTTTCCGCTGTAATGAATGAAAGTGACAATAAAGGATATTTAAATTCCTGATTTCTGCCTCTTTTTTTGCCCAGAAGGCAAGTGGTATTGGGTGGCCCTTTCAGAATCACGGAATTGCTTCCTGGTCAACATTGAAAGTCGCCGTGCCTCCTACGATAATCCCTAGACCTTCATGAAAAGCCTCCAGGTATTGAATTAGGACTTTACTAAGGCAGCCATTTTCGAATCAAAAACTATTGAGCTAGCCTTGGTGAATTTTTCTCAACCGATTCCACCCCATCCAGCTTGGACCTGTGTCTTTTACTCCAGTCAGTGGTAACTGAACCAACTGCTTCTCATATGATACCAGAACTGAAGTCATATCCTTAATCTGTAAAGGTTCCCTGGCGTAGGTTCTCATTGCAGCCAGGGTCTTGTGTGATCTCAAGGCTTGTAGCCCAGAACAAATTTTGGTAAAAACTAGTTCTGTGATCACTGAAACGGCCGAACTAGTATGACCCTAATTAGAACCGGGTGATCATTTAACCAGATAATTATCTTGATTGCTTCTGATCTGGATATTGCTAAGCAACTTAGCTGTCCCGAACCAGATAACAGTGGTCTTTAGAGGGTGTGCACTCTCCTGGATACTGGCCTAGGCTTTCTCTTATTCCATTTAGGTCTAATGGGACTCATTTGCTCTCGAGTCCTCAGCAACAGACTGCCAGTGGCATGTGAGTTTGGTTGAACCTTTGATGAGATTCTGAGAGACTGTTTGGTATGTGGGATTAATGATGTAAACATGCCTATTAGCTGAAGCCCAACGAGGCTTCAAACAGGCATTGCAGCTGGCTTGATCATTTAAAAGTACAGCAAGTGGTGAGTTGCGGGATATTCTGACAGAAGTGGACACCCTCGCCAGGCTGACTGAGCCGGGGGAAGAGCACTTGAGTGACGGTAATTCCATCGCCTCACTCAGGACATCTCCTGAACCGAGGGACTCTAGGTCAGCTCACAGCAAAACAATGGCAGCCCGGATCCTGAAGAAAAATTTAACCGTTTGGCCAAGGCTTAGCTTTGTTTTGGGGATTTGTTGTGGGCTGACCTAGAGTCCCTCAGTTCGGGATATGTCCTGAGTGAGGCCTTTACCCAAGTGGTATCCCCCCGGCTCAGTCAGCCTGGCGAGAGTGTCCACTTCTGTCAGAATATCCCGCAATTCATATGTTCCACTTGCTGCATTTTCTAATGATAAAGCCAGCTGTAGTGCCTAGTTGGGCTTCAGCTAATAGGCATGCTGACATCATTAAACCCACATGCCAAACAGTCTCTCAGAATCTCACTCAGGGAAAAACCAAAGTGACATCCCACAGACAGTCATCTTCACCGAGTCAAAAATCCTGAGATGGAATCCCCTGGTTCTCGAATCACTGAAGAAAACCAACAGTATCTCAGAATTAGAGGAGGCTTGGGGCCTTAATATTCCTGACCTAAATCCATCAATTGTTCAAAGGTTTTGGTGTCTAGTGTCTCAGGGAAAGTTAGGCTTCTAATAACCAAACAAGCTACAGATCCACAAGCTGTCAGGAGAATTACTCATTGCTTTTCATCTGCTCCAGAGTCCTTTGCCCAGAAAAAAAAACATTCTTCCCACTTGCTGGACCCAGTCTTTGATGGCAGGATTGATTGAGTCAAGTTTCCCAAATAACGGCATGATGACAGAAATGTTTACTTCAACTCAAAGATGACTGTTGTGAGTGAATTTCTTCAGGAGCGTACTGGTTTTGCTTACTGCCACTGAGATAACTCCAGAGGCCAGTATCCCGTCACCATGTCACCCTTTATTTACACAGGGAGAGTCTTCGACGCCGATTCAGCTCCCTCAGAGCCACCTCTCAGAGTGGAGGGGATGTCTGACATTCCTGTTTATATCTGTCAGCCAGGGCTTCCTGATTGGACCAGACTATCAGCCCCAATCAGGGAACTCATAATTTATAAAGTCTGTTACAATCACTACAAAATTGAAATGGAGTCAATATAAATTTGCAAATTAGAAATAATGTTTGATTCATTTGTTACAGTTTTTTTGAGGATGTAACTAATAGGATGGACAAGAGGGATCCTGTGGATTTTCAAAAAGATATTTGAGAAGGTGCCACACAAGAGGTTATGTGGAAAAATTGTATTATCTTTTCTGGGCAAATGCTATTGGGGCAGATGGGATTACAGGAAATTTGGTTACATTGATTGAGGATTGGTTAATGGACAGAAAATAAAGAAAAAGAACAAACAGCTCATTTTCAAGTTACTATAGGGATGCCACAAAAATGGGAACTTAAGTCTCAGCTATTTACAATTGATGTTATGATGAAGCTTAATGAAATTGAACCATGTTTCTAGGGGATGGAGAGTCGGGTGGGAAAATAGATGGGGAGCATACAAACAGGCTGTACAGCTTTATGGTTCTGTGAGGTTAGGTGAGGAGGCAAGAACCAGCTGGATAGATTACAATATGGTGGTGACCATTTCAGTGGAAAAAATTAAGGAGAATATTGTCTCATTCTCTGGATGTGGATGTTGCTGACTGGTCTGGAACTTACTTCCTTTGCCTAATTGGCCTTGAGGAGGCGATGGTGGGCTGCCTTCTCTGAGGTTACAGCCCATGGGGCATGTTGCAAGGCTGGGAAATGTTTCTCTTCAGAGGGACTTGTGTGTTCTTGCAGGTAGGATTATGAATGCGAGGTGATGCATTTTGGGAGGACTAACAGGAAAGGGAGTACAGGTTTACTGGTGGGACCCTAGGACGCACAGCGTTTCAGACGGACCTTAGTGTGCACGTCGATAGGCCTTGAAGTCAGCAGGTCAAGCAGATAGGATGGTTATGAAGGCATAGGGGATATTTGTCAAGGCAATGAATACAAGAGCGCAGAGGGTACATGGAGCTGTGTATAACATTAAAGTAGTTGTGCAGTTCTGGGTGTCCCACTATAGGAAGGACGTGATTGTACTGGAGAGGTTGAAGACGAGATTCACCAGAATGTACCCTTGGCCAGTGTGATCCAGCTATGAAGAAAGATGAGATAGGCTGGGAATGTTTTCCTTCGAGTGCAGAAGCCTGAGGGGGATCTGATTGAGGTGTACAAAATGTTGGAGCGTCATTGATAGAGGGATCAATAACCAGGGGTATGCATTTCAAGTAAGGGCTTTAGAATGAATTCAAGGAGATTTTGTCAACCAAGAGAGTGTTGGTATCTGGCATGTACTGTCTGAGAAGGTGATGGACGCAAAAAGCCCCACAACATTGAAGAAGTACTTAGATGGACTCTGGAAAAGCCATAGCATTGAAGGCCACGGGAAGTCTGATGGAAAGTGGGATTAGAGTAAATGACAGATGCTTGATGATCAGCATGACACAGTAGGGCCAAAGGATCTTTTCTCATATTTTTCACAAAACTCCGCGACTCAATAAAATAAAGGCAGGCCTGTCGAATTATTGTGATGGTGCTGGATCATAGAGCGCTAATACAGAGAGTAATTGTTTGCTGCAAACCAGAGCAAAACACTGGAGAAGCTGAAAAAGCTGAAATACAAATAGAAAATGCTGGAAATGTTCAGCAGGGCGCAGCATCTCTGAGAAGAGACACAGATTTAATTTTTTTAGGCCATTGGAAATGTTGACAAAAGAAATTTCTTCTTGTGGGTAAAGATCTGCTACCCTGCGTACCCATAGCAGGCCCACACAGAACATAGGAAAGCAAACTTGGCCAAACTACACCAGAAACACCCAGAATGCCTCAGCAGTGACCAAACAGGCTGAACAAGTGAAACCAGACAGCACCCGCAGACAAGGGAATACATTTCCCAAAACACACTAACAATACCCAGTCAACATAACTGTCCCAAAGCCCCAGGGGCAGTCTCATAACACAGCAATACCAAAGGCACACAAAGAACAGGTCAGATGGAGGGGCACCACCAAGGACCTTGCTCCCAGGACAGAAACAATGGAAACACCTTACTGTTACAACAGAGGCATTCTCATCTACCTGCAAAGAGAACTGGAATCTCCTGATCCCATTAAAACTCATTGATCCTGTCAGGATGTTGCATTGTCCCGAGAATCAGGACATTCTTCCGATAACTGGTTTTCAATTATCATCATTGTAACTGGATTACTCCATTTCCAAACATGTTGTATCTTTCTCCATTTTAATTAACCTCGTTGTACAAGATTCCTATAAAACCTGGCTTCATCCTCAGCTCGAAGAAGAGAACCCATGGTCTACCTGTACAGACTGTCAGTTCTGTTACAGTCTCGTCAATTTCTCTTCCAGCCATATCGTGGGTAATAAACAGCTTGTCAAATTCACCCGATCTGGTTTGTGTGGTCTGCTTTATTGGGCTAATATCTCCAAAACTTCTCCATCTCACTTTACTTACAGTGCTGACCCCGGAATCCAAATGCCCTATTGTTGGAATAAATTGGAATCTGACCAATTATTTCCAGAAAATTTTTCCCCAAAATCCGAACACATTTTCAGAATCCAAACACCACATACCATTCAGGTCGCACATTGTTTGTTCAGTTCGTCCTGGGAAGTAGGTGTGAAAGCATCTCTCGTGTGTCCATCACTAGTTTACCTCATGTTTTGAGTGTGAGCAGCAGCGGAGGTAAGACGAACCCGGAAGACTGCAGCTAAGGTAAGGCAGTTTGTTTTAAAAGTACTTACCGGTAGCGGACAGCGGCGTTTTCCATTCCACAGAAAGAGCGGGAACAGCGGGGGAAGTGATGAACACGAGAGGGGCAGCCGGGAAGGAAAGCAGTGACCATATATATCAGCAAGGCGGCTAAACCTGAGACTCTACAACTGTAGTGTCTCCCACCCGCACTCCTCCTCTAACCTAGTTAATAAGCTAAGGTTCATTCTAAAATTCCTCTATTGAATATAAGTTTGTTATTGATTGTATAGCAACTTGAACTAAGCTTTCTACTTTAGTTCTGAGTGGGTGTTCAGGTATGTCGGGAATGGATGCTAGGACAGTTGCTTGCTCTTCCTGCAGAATGTGGCAGGTGGGAGACATGGCACACGTCTCCACTGGCTACATCTGCGGGAAGTGCACCCAACTCCAGCTCCTTGAAAACTGTGTTAGGGAATTGGAGCTGGAGCTGGATGAACTACGGATCATTCGGGAGGCTGAGGGGGTAATTGAGAGGAGTTACCGGGAGTTGGTCACTCCTCAGGCTCAGGACAAGGATAGATGGGTTACAGTCAGGGGGAGGAAAGGGGGCAGACAGACAGTGCAGAGATCCCCTGTGGGCATTCCCCTCAGCAATAAGTATACCGTTTTGGATACTGCTGGGGGGGATGACCTACCAGAGGAAAGCCATAGCAGTCAGTTCTCTGGCACTGAGCCTGACACTGTGGCCAAGAAGGGAAGGGGGCAGAATAGGAAAGTACTCGTGGTAGGGGACTCGATAGTTAGGGGAATAGACAGGAGATTTGTGGTCAGGATCGGGATTCCCGGAAGGTATGTTGCCTCCCTGGTGCCAGGGTCCGGGACGTCTCCGATCGGGTGTATAATGTTCTAAAAGGGGAGGGCGAACAGCCAGAAATCGTGTTACATATTGGCACTAATGATATAGCCAGGAAAAGGATTGAGGATATAAAAAGTGATTGCAGGGAGTTAGGGTGGAAGCTGCAGAGCAGGACAAACACAATAGTGTTCTCTAGTTTACTACCGGTGCCATGAGGTAGTGAGGTGAGGAACAGGGAGCGGGCGCAGCTTAACATGTGGCTGCGCAGCTGGTGTAGGAGGGAGGGCTTCAGATATGTAGATAATTGGGATGCCTTCTGGGGAAGGTGGGACCTGTACAAGAAGGATGGGTTGCATCTGAACTGGAAGGGGACCAATGTCCTGGGTGGAAGGTTTGCTCGAGTAGTTCGAGAGGGTTTAAACTAGTATGGCAGGGGGGTGGGAACCTGAGCTGTATACCGGAGGTGAGAGTTGATGCAGATGAGGCAATAGCAAGAGGTAGACCAGCTAGTGGGAAGGATTTTCCTGGGAAGGAACCAAGGGATCAGTTAAAGTGTGTTTGCTTTAACGCAAGGAGTATCAGGAATAAAAGTGATGAGCTTAGAGCATGGATCAGTACCTGGTGCTATGATGTTCTGGCCATAACAGAGACATGGGTTTCTCAGGGGCACGAATGGTTGCTGGATGTTCCAGGGTTTAGAGCATTTAAAAAGAGTAGGGAGGGGGGAAAAAGAGGAGGGGGTGCAGCACTACTAATCAGAGAGGGTATCACAGCTACAGAAGCTTCCATTGTGGAGGAAGATCTGCCTACCGAGTCAGGATGGGTGGAAATTAGGAACAGCGAGGGAGCAGCCACCTCGTTAGGGGTTTACTACAGGCCCCCAGTAGCAGCAGGGAGATGGAAGAAAGCATAGGTCGGCAGATTTTGGAAAAGTGTGGACGTAGTAGGGTTGTTGTAATGGGTGACTTTAACTTTCCCAATATTGATTGGAACCTCCTTCGAGCAGAAAATTTGAATGGAGCTGTTTTTGTAAGGTGTGTTCAGGAGGGTTTCCTAACTCAGTACGTTGACAGGCCGAGGAGGGGAGAGGCCATTCTAGACTTAGTGCTCAGAAACGAGCCAGGGCAGGTATCAGATCTTGTGGTGGGAGAGCATTTTGGTGCTAGTGACCACAACTGCCTCACATTCTACATAGCTATGGAGAAGGAGAGGATTAGGCAAAATGGGAGGATATTTAATTGGGGAAGAGGAAATTATGATGCGATTAGACATGAGTTAGGAAGCATGGATTGGGAGCAATTGTTCCATGGTAAAGGCACTATAGACATGTGGAGACTGTTTAAGGAACAGTTGTTGCAAGTGATGAATAAATATGTCCCTCTGAGACAGGCAAGAAGGGGTAAGATAAAGGAACCTTGGATAACGAGAGCGGTGGAGCTTCTCGTCAAAAGGAAAAAAGGTAGCTTACATAAGGTGGAGGAAGCTAGGGTCAAGCTCAGCTCGACAGGACTACAGGCAGGTGAGGAACGAGCTTAAAAATGGTCTGAGGAGAGCCAGGAGGGGGCACGAGAAAGGCTTGGCAGAACGGATTAGGGAGAACACAAAGGCATTTTACACTTATGTGAGGAATAAGAGAATGGTCAAAGAAAGAGTAGGGCCGATCAGGGATAGCATAGGGAACTTGTGTATGGAGTCTGAGGAGGTAGGGGAAGCCCTCAATGAGTTTTTTGCTTCTGTCTTTACGAAAGAAACAAACTTTGTAGTGAATGAAACCATTGAAGAGCAGGTGTGCATGCTGGAATGGATAGAGATAGAGGAAGCTGGTGTGCTGAAAATTTTGTCCAACATTAAGATTGACAAGTCGCCAGGCCCAGACCAGATTTGTCCTTGGCTGCTTTGGGAAACGAGAAATGCAATTGCTTTGCCACTTGCAAAGATCTTTTCATCCTCGCTCTCCACTGGAGTCGTTCCTGAGGACTGGAGAGAGGCAAATGTAATTCCTCTCTTCAAGAAAGGAAATAGGGAAATCCCCGGCAATTACAGACCAGTACGTCTCACGTCTGTCATCTGCAAGGTGTTAGAAAGGATTCAGAGGGATAGGATTTATGACCATCTGGAAGAGCATGGCTTGATTAAATGCAGTCAACACGGCTTTGTGAGGGGCAGGTCATGCCTCACAAACCTTATCGAGTTCTTTGAGAATGTGACTAGAAAAGTTGATGAGGGTCGAGCTGTGGATGTGGTGTATATGGACTTCAGCAAGGCATTCGATAAGGTTCCCCATGGTAGGCTCATTCAGAAGGTCAGGAGGAATAGGATTCAGGGGAACATAGTTGTCTGGATACAGAATTGGCTGCCAACAGAAGACAGCGAGTGGTAGTAGAAGGAAAATATTCTGCCTGGAAGTCTGTGGTGAGTGGTGTTCCACAGGGCTCTGTCCTTGGGCCTCTATTGCTTGTAATTTTTATTAATGACTTGGATGAGGGGATTGAAGGATGGGTCAGCAAGTTTGCAGATGACACAAAGATTGGAGGTGTCGTTGACAGTATAGAGGGCTGTTGTAGGCTGCAGCAGAACATTGACAGGATGCAGAGATGGGCTGAGAGGTGGCAGATGAAGTTCAACCTGGATAAATGTGAGGTGATGCATTTTGGAAGGTCGAATTTGAAAGCTGAGTACAGGATTAAGGATAGGATTCTTGGCAGTGTGGAGGAACAGAGGGATCCTCTGTTCAAGTACTATGCAAGTACATAGATCCCTTAAAATGGCTACCCAAGTAGACAGGGTTGTTAAGAAAGCATATGGTGTTTTGGCTTTCATTAACAGGGGGATTGAGTTTAAGAGTGGTGAGATCTTGTTGCAGCTCTATAAAACATTGGTTAGACCGCACTTGGAATACTGCGTCCAGTTCTGGTTGCCCTATTATAGGAAAGATGTGGATGCTTTGGAGAGGGTTCAGAGGAGGTTTACCAGGATGCTGCCTGGAGTGGAGGGCTTATCTTATGAAGAGAGGTTGACTGAGCTCGGACTTTTTTCATTGGAGAAGAGGAGGAGAAGAGGGGACCTAATTGAGGTTTACAAGATAATGAGAGGCATAGATAGAGTCAATAGCCAGAGACTATTTCCCAGGGCAGAAATGACAGGTCATAGTTTTAAGCTGGTTGGAGGAAAGTATAGAGGGGATGTCAGAGGCGGGTTCTTTACACAGAGAGTTGTGAGAGCATGGAATGCGTTGCCAGCAGCAGTTGTGGAGGCAAGGTCATTGGGGACATTTCAGAGACTACTGGACATGCATATGGTCACAGACATTTGAGGGTCCATACATGAGGATCAGTGGTCGGCACAACATCGTGGGCTGAAGGGCCTGTTCTGTGCTGTACTGTTCTATGTTCTATATTTTCACCTTGATTTGTGCTGTTTATTTAAATTATTGCCCCTGTGCACCCAAGAAGAGCAGTGAAGCAAATAAGAGGAAGAGGAAGTCCGTGAGACTTGCAGTTAAAAGTGTCTTGAAAATGGTTTTCTTTGGGTCCAGAAACTGATTAATTCACTTTCCATTATTTCTTATGGGGAAAAGAGTTTCGGAATCTGAACGTTTGCAATCAGAACAGATTCCTGGAACGAATTAAAGTCGGATTCCGAAGCACCACTGTAGCTTGATTCTAATTTAATAATATTTATTATTTTATATGATTTATATTCTCTACATCCTTATTGTCACTCTTAAAATCCTGACAGATCAAGTTCTACTTGTATACTTCTTTCCTAATGTTTGTTAATACTCTGAATGGTTCATCATTTTGTCAAAGACAACATCTGGAATACCACTGTCTATATTTTGCAGTGTCATTGACTTCAGTTCCATAATTGATGAAACATTAAATATTTCATAATAAATCTTTGTAATACACCTTTATAATACACATTTACAATAGACCTTTACAAAGGATCTTTACAATATACCTTTACAATAGATCTTTATAATAGATATGTATAATAAACCTTTACAATAGACCTTCATAATAGACCTTTATAATAGATCTTTACAATAGATTTTTATAACACATCTTTACAATAGACGTTTAAAATAGACCTTTACAATAAAGCTACATAATACACGTTGAAAATAGACCTTTACAATCGACCTTTGCAATAGACCATTATAATAGACCTTTACAATAAACCTTTATAATAGACTTTTATAATAGATGTATAAAATCGACCTTTACAATTACCTTTATAATAGACCTTTACAATAGACCTTGCCAATAGATATTTATAATACATCTTTATAATGTACATTTACAATATACCGTTACAGTAGACCTTTATAATAGACCTTTAACATATGCCATTACAATACATCTTTACAATAGACATTTACAAAAGGCCTTTACACTGCACTTTTACCATAGACCTTTACAATAAACCTTTATAATAGACCTTTGTAAGAGACATTTACAATATACCTTGACAATATACCGTTACAGTAGACCTTTATAATAGACCTTTAACTTATGCCATTACAATACATCTTTATAATAGACATTTACAAAAGACCTTTATAATGCACCTTTACAATAGACCTTTATAATAGACCTTTACAATATACCTTTATAATTGACCTGTATAACAGTCCTTTACAATATACCTTTACAATAAACCTTTATAATAGGCCTTTGTAAGAGACATTTACAATATACCTTGACAATATACTGTTACAGTAGACCTTTATAGTTGACCTTTACAACATACGTTTACAATACATCTTTACAATACACCTTTACAATACACCTTTACAATAGGTCTTTACAATAGAACTTTACAATAGACCTTTACAATACACCATTACAATATACCTTTACAATACACCTTTACAAGGGACCTTTACAATATGCCTTTACAATACACCTTTACAATGCACCTTTACAATACAACTTTAGAATACACCTTTACAATACACCTTTACAATAGGCCTTTATAATAGGCCTTTATAATAGACCTTGTTCCTTGGATGCTGCCTAACCTGCTGTGCTTTAACCAGCAACACATTTTCAGCTCTGATCTCCAGCATCTGCAGACCTCACTTTTTACACTTCACAATAGACCTTTACTATAGGCCTTTACAATAGACTTCAAAATAGACCTTTATAATAGACCTCAAAACAGTCCTTTATAGTAGACCTTTATAATAGACATTTACAATAGATTTTATAGTATACCTTTACAATATACCTTTCGAGTAGATCTTTATAATAGACCTTTACAATATACCTTTACAATACATCTTTATTATAGACCTTTACAATAGGTCTTTACAATGCATGTTTATAATAGACATTTACAATATACCTATACAATAGACCTTTATAGTAGACCTTTAAAACAGCCCTTTATAATTGACCTTCACAATCAGCCTTTGCTATTAACCTTTACAGTAAACCATTATAATTGATCTCTCCAATAGACCTTTACAATAGGCCTTTATAATATACCAGTATAATATACCTTTACAATACACCTTTATAATAGACCATTATAACATACCTTTACAATTGACCTTGATAATAGGCCTTTACAAAGTACCTTTACAATATACCTTTATAATAGACCTTCACAATAGGTCTTTATTGTAGACCTTATAATAGACCTTGATAATAAACCTTTACAATAGACCTTGACAATAGATATTCATAATACATCTTTATGATGTACATTTACAATATACCATTACAGTAGACCTTTATAATAGACCTTTAACATATGCCATTACAATACATCTTTGTAATAGACATTTACAAAAGGCCTTTCCAATGCACTTTTACCATAGACCTTTACAAAATACCTTTATAATAGACCTGTATAACAGTCCTTTACAATATACCTTTACAACAAACCTAACTAATAGACCTTTGTAAGAGACATTTACAATATACCTTGACAATATTCCGTGACAGTAGACCTTTATAGTTGACCTTTACAACATAATTTTACAATACTTATTTACAATAGACCTTTATAATAGGTCTGAACAATGCACCTTTACAATTGACCATTACAATAGACCTTGAGAACAGACCTTTGCAAGGGACCTTTACAACACACCTTTATAATAGATCTTTACAATATACTTTTACAATACATCTTTATAATAGACCTTTACAATAGACCATTATAATATACCATTACAATACAGCTTTACAATGCACATTTACAATACATCTTTACAATAGACCTTCACAATTGGCCTTTACAATGCACATTTACAATAGACCTTTACAATACATCTTTACAATAGGCCTTTACAATACACCTTTACAATACACCTTTACAATAGAACTTTACAATACACCTTCACAATATGCCTTTACAATACACCTTTACAATAGACCTTTACAATACACCTTTACAATAGACCTTTACAATACACCTTCACAATATGCCTTTACAATACACCTTTACAATAGACCTTTACAATACACCTTCACAATACACCTTTACAATAGACCTTTACAATACACCTTCACAATATGCCTTTACAATACACCTTTACAATAGACCTTTACAATACACCTTCACAATACACCTTTACAATACATCTTTACAATAGACCTTTACAATACACCTTCACAATATGCCTTTACAATACACCTTTACAATAGACCTTTACAATACACCTTTACAATGCACATTTACAATACACCTTTACAATACACCTTCACAATACGCCTTTACAATGCACCTATACAATACACCTTTACAACACACCTTTACAATACACCTTTACAATAGGCCTTTACAATACACCTTTACAATAGGCCTTTACAATAGACCTTTACAATACACCTTTACAATACACCTTAACAATTCACCTTTACAATACACCTTTACGATACACCTTTACGATACACCATTACAATACACCTTTACAATACACCTTTACAATATACCTTTACAATAGGCCTTTACAATAGACCTTTACAATACACCTTGACAAGATACCTTTACAATAGGCCTTTACGATGCACCTTTACAATATACCTTTATAATGGACTTCAAAATAGACATTTATAATATGCCTGCAAAACAGTCCTTTACAGTAGACCTTTATAATATACATTTACAATAGATTTTATAGTATACCTTTACAATATACCTTTCGAGTAGACCTTTATAATAGACCTTTACAATATACCTTTACAATACATCTTTATAATAGACCTTTACAATAGGTCTTTACAATGCATGTTTACAATAGACATTTACAATATACCTATACAATAGACCTTTATAGTAGACCTTTAAAACAGACCTTTATAATTGACCTTCACAATCAGCCTTTGCACTTGACCTTTACAGTAAACCATTATAATAGACCTCTCCAATAGACCTTTACAATAGGCCTTTATAATATACCTGTATAATATACCTTTGCAGTACACCTTTATAATAGACCATTATAACATACCTTTACAATTGACCTTGATAATAGGCCTTTACAAAGTACCTTTACAATATACCTTTATAATAGACCTTCACAATAGGTCTTTATTGTAGACCTTATAATAGACCTTGATAATAAACCTTTACAATAGACCTTGACAATAGATATTCATAATACATCTTTATGATGTACATTTACAATATACCATTACAGTAGACCTTTATAATAGACCTTTAACATATGCCATTACAATACATCTTTGTAATAGACATTTACAAAAGGCCTTTCCAATGCACTTTTACCATAGACCTTTACAAAATACCTTTATAATAGACCTGTATAACAGTCCTTTACAATATACCTTTACAACAAACCTAACTAATAGACCTTTGTAAGAGACATTTACAATATACCTTGACAATATTCCGTGACAGTAGACCTTTATAGTTGACCTTTACAACATAATTTTACAATACTTATTTACAATAGACCTTTATAATAGGTCTGAACAATGCACCTTTACAATTGACCATTACAATAGACCTTGAGAACAGACCTTTGCAAGGGACCTTTACAACACACCTTTATAATAGATCTTTACAATATACTTTTACAATACATCTTTATAATAGACCTTTACAATAGACCATTATAATATACCATTACAATACAGCTTTACAATGCACATTTACAATACATCTTTACAATAGACCTTCACAATTGGCCTTTACAATGCACATTTACAATAGACCTTTACAATACATCTTTACAATAGGCCTTTACAATACACCTTTACAATACACCTTTACAATAGAACTTTACAATACACCTTCACAATATGCCTTTACAATACACCTTTACAATAGACCTTTACAATACACCTTTACAATAGACCTTTACAATACACCTTCACAATATGCCTTTACAATACACCTTTACAATAGACCTTTACAATACACCTTCACAATACACCTTTACAATAGACCTTTACAATACACCTTCACAATATGCCTTTACAATACACCTTTACAATAGACCTTTACAATACACCTTCACAATACACCTTTACAATACATCTTTACAATAGACCTTTACAATACACCTTCACAATATGCCTTTACAATACACCTTTACAATAGACCTTTACAATACACCTTTACAATGCACATTTACAATACACCTTTACAATACACCTTCACAATACGCCTTTACAATGCACCTATACAATACACCTTTACAACACACCTTTACAATACACCTTTACAATAGGCCTTTACAATACACCTTTACAATAGGCCTTTACAATAGACCTTTACAATACACCTTTACAATACACCTTAACAATTCACCTTTACAATACACCTTTACGATACACCTTTACGATACACCATTACAATACACCTTTACAATACACCTTTACAATATACCTTTACAATAGGCCTTTACAATAGACCTTTACAATACACCTTGACAAGATACCTTTACAATAGGCCTTTACGATGCACCTTTACAATATACCTTTATAATGGACTTCAAAATAGACATTTATAATATGCCTGCAAAACAGTCCTTTACAGTAGACCTTTATAATATACATTTACAATAGATTTTATAGTATACCTTTACAATATACCTTTCGAGTAGACCTTTATAATAGACCTTTACAATATACCTTTACAATACATCTTTATAATAGACCTTTACAATAGGTCTTTACAATGCATGTTTACAATAGACATTTACAATATACCTATACAATAGACCTTTATAGTAGACCTTTAAAACAGACCTTTATAATTGACCTTCACAATCAGCCTTTGCACTTGACCTTTACAGTAAACCATTATAATAGACCTCTCCAATAGACCTTTACAATAGGCCTTTATAATATACCTGTATAATATACCTTTGCAGTACACCTTTATAATAGACCGTTATAACATACCTTTACAATTGACCTTGATAATAGACCTTTACAAAGTACCTTTACAATATACCTTTATAATAGACCTTCACAATAGGTCTTTATTGTAGACCTTATAATAGACCTTGATAATAGACCTTTATAATAGACCTTGACAACAGATATTTATAATACATCTTTATAATGTATGTTTACAATATACCTTTACAGTAGACCTTTATAATAGACCTTTAACTTATGCCATTACAATACATCTTTATAATAGACATTTACAAAAGACCTTTACACTGCACTTTTACCATAGACCTTTACAATACACCTTTATAATAGACCTGTATAACAGTCCTTTACAGTATACCTTTACAATATACCTTTATAATAGACCTTGACAATATACCGTTACATAAGACCTTTATAATAGATCTTTACAATATACTTTTACAATACATCTTTATAATAGGCCTTCACAATAGACCGTTACAATAGACCTTTACAATGCACCTTTACAATAGACTTCAAAATATAGACATTTACAATACATTTTATAGTATACCTTTACAATATACCTTTCGAGTAGATCTTTATAATAGACCTTTATAATAGACTTCAAAATAGACCTTTATAATAGACTTGCAAAACAGTCCTTTACAGTGGACCTTTATAATATAGATTTTATAGTATACCTTTACAATATACCTTTCGAGTTGATCTTTATAATAGACCTTTACAATATACCTTTACAATACATCTTTACAATAGGTCTTTACAATGCATGTTTACAATAGACATTTACAATATACCTATACAATAGATCTTTATAGTAGACCTTTAAAACAGACTTTTATAATTGACCTTCACAATCAGCCTTTGCAATTGACCTTTACAGTAAATCATTATAATGACCTCTCCAATAGACCTTTACAACAGACCTTTATAATATACCTGTATAATATACCTTTGCAGTACACCTTTATAATAGACCGTTATAACATACCTTTATAATTGACCTTGATAATAGGCCTTTACAATGGACCTTTACAATATACCTTTACAATAGACTCTTATAATAGGCATTTATAATAGACATTTATAATAGACCTTTACAATATACCTTTACAATACATCTTTATAATAGACCTTTATAATAGGCCTTTACAATAGGTCTTTGCAATGCACCTTTACAATATACCTTTACAATAGACTTTTATTGTAGAACTTACAACAGACCTTTATAATAGACCTTTACAATAGACCTTTACAATGCACCTTTACAATAGACCTTTATAATCGACGTTTATAACAGACCTCTACAATATACCTTTACAATAGACCTTTACAATAAATCTTTATAATAGACTGTTATAACAGACCTCTACAATATACCTTTACAAAGATCTATTCATAGATCTTTATAATAGGCCTTCACAATGCACTTTTACAATAGACCTTTACAATAGATCTTTATAACAGACCTCTACAATATACCTTTACAGCAGACCTTTATAATAGACTTTTACAATAGACCTTTATAATAGGCATGTATAACAGTCCTTTACAGTAGACCTTTATAATAGACCTTTACACTAGACCTTTACAATAGACCTTTATAACATACTTTTACAATGGACCTTTACAATACGTTTCATAATAGACCTTTACAATAGGCCTCTGCAATGCACCTTTCCAATAGATCTTTATAATATATCTTTACAATAGGCCTTCACAATAGACCTTTACAATAGACATTTACAATGGACCTTTAAAATAGATCTTTACAATAGCTCTTTACAATGCACTTTTACAATACACCTTTACAACAGATCCTTATAATAGACATTTACAATGGACCTTTACAATGCATCTTTATAATTGGCCTTTACAATAGGCCTTTACAATGCATCTTTATAATTGGCCTTTACAGTAGACCCTTATAATACACCTTTACAAAGGACCTTTACAGTAGACCTTTATAATAGACGTTTACAGTAGACCTTTACAGTATACCTTCATAATAGAACTTTACAGTTGATCTTTATACCGGTCCTTTATAATAGACCTTTACAATAGACCTTTATACTAGACCTTTATAAAGACCTTTGTAATAGACCTTTATAATAGATCTTTACAATAGACCTTTTTGCCAAAATAATGGGATTTCTTAGTGATCCTCCTCCACTGTTATATTTTCCAACATGTTTCAAAACTGTGTTTGTGTTTTTCAGAAAGAAATACTTTTAGTGTGTCAGGTGATCCACTCAAAGGGCCCCCAACACTCACATATCTCTAATCAGCTGCTAGTCCTTTCCCCCGTGTTAGAATCTGTGTGGAGATGAGGGTCATGGCTGAGGTTTTCTGTCTCATACTTTAAGCAATGGTTCTTCTTGTATTCCGTCACTGCCAATGTTTGACTTCTTGACTGTGAATTCTACCTGTCACTTTCCCTGAGCATTAATGTATTGTGAGTGAAAACATCATTTATATGAAACTCAACAAAATATTTGCAGGTTATTGGAGTTTCTGTTATTTTTCAGGTTAGTGTGACAGCTTGAGAAAAACCAGAAAACTTCTGCACAAGTGCAATTTGTGCATGTGACTGTGTTTCACCTGTGAGTTTAGACTGAGTTTTGGAAGGTTATTTGGCCAGTCACCTGCACAGCTAAGGCTGGTTCTGCTAATGTCTTTTCTTTTCGGCTATGCAGCAGTTGTTCTTGGAGATCAGATGGAGTAACCCTTCTTACCTCCTTGAGTTCAACCAACTGAACATCTCCAGTACATCTCAAGCACCACAGTGCTTTAACATGTGTTTTCTTTCAAAAAATTCCATATCATGAGCTGGAGAGGTTTCTGAGGTTTTGACAAGAAGTATAAGAAATAAGGTAGGTGAACTTGCAGCGTGGGTTTGTACCTGGGACTTCGATGTTGTGGCCATTACAGAGACGTGGGTAGAACAGGGGCAGGAATGGCTGTTGCAGGTTCCAGGGTTTAAATGTTTTAGTAGGGTCAGACATGGGGGTAAAAGAGGGGGGGGGGGGTGTGGCATTGCTTGTCAAGGATAGCATTACAGCGGTGGAAAGGACGATGGAGGAAGATTTGCCATCTGAGGTAGTTTGGGCTGAGGTTAGAAATAGGAAAGGTGAGGTCACCCTTTTAGGTGTTTTCTACAGGCCTCCCAATAGTCCGAGAGAAGTAGAGGATAGTATTGCGAGGATGATTCAGGAGAAGAGTGAAAGTAGCAGGGTGGTTGTTATGGGGGACTTTAACTTCCCAGATATTGACTGGGAAAGCTGTAGCTCGAGTACGTTAGATGGGTTGGTGTTTGTCCAATGTGTGCAGGAGGGTTTCCTGACACAATATGTAGACAGGCCAACAAGAGGTGAGGCTATACTGGATTTGGTTCTAGGTAATGAACCAGGCCAGGTGTTAGACTTGGAGGTAGGTGAGCACTTCGGGGACAGTGACCACAACTCGGTGACTTTTACTTTAGTGATGGAGAGGGATAAGTGTGCACTGCAGGGCAAGAGCTATAGCTGGGGGCAGGGAAATTATGATGCAGTGAGGCATGACTTAGGATGCGTGGATTGGAAAAACAGGCTTCAGGAGAAGAACACTAATGATATGTGGAGATTGTTCAAGGAACACCTATTGAGTGTCCTTGATAAGTATGTACCAGTCAGGCAGGGAGTAAAGGGTCTTGTGAGGGAGCCGTGGTTTAATAGGGAATTGGAATCCCTTGTGAAAGGGAAGAGGGCGGCCTATGTAAGGATGAGGCGTGAAGGTTCAGTTGGGGCGATTGAGAGTTATAAGGCAGCCAGGAAGGATCTGAAGAGAGAGCTAAGAGCAGCGAGAAGGGGACATGAAAAGTCCTTAGTTGGTAGGATTAGGGAAAACCCTAAGGCTTTCTATAGGTATGTCAGGAATAAAAGGATGACTAGGGTAGGTATCGGTTCAGTCAAGGATAGTAGTGGGAAGTTGTGCGTGGAGGCGGAGGAGATTGGTGAGACACTAAATCAATACTTTTCGTCAGTATTCACTCAGGAACGGGACTCTGTTGTTGGTGTGAATATTGAGTCACAAGTGATTAGAATGGATGGCCTTGAAGTATGTAGGGAGGAGGTTTTGGGAATACTGGAAAGGATGAAAATAGATAAGTCTCCTGGGCCTGATGGCATTTATCCTAGGATCCTCTGGGAAGCTAGGGAGGAGATAGCAGAGCCATTGCCCTTGATTTTTATGTCGTCATTGTCAACGGGAATAGTACCAGAAGACTGGAGGATAGCGAATGTGGTCCCCTTGTTCAAGAAGGGGAGTAGGGACAGCCCGAGTAACTATAGGCCAGTGAGTCTCACTTCTGTTGTGGGTAAAGTCTTAGAGAGAATTGTAAGGGATAAGATTTATGAACATCTGGATAGGAATAATGTGATCAAGGATAGTCAGCATGGTTTTGTGAAGGGCAGGTCGTGCCTCACAAACCTTATTGAGTTCTTTGAGAAGGTGACTAAGGAGGTGGATGAGGGTAAAGCAGTAGATGTGGTGTATATGGATTTTAGCAAGGCTTTCGATAAGGTACCCCATGGTAGGCTAATGCAAAAACTACGGAGGTATGGCATTGAGGGTGCATTAGAGGTTTGGATTAGGAATTGGCTGGCTGGAAGGAGACAGAGGGTAGTAGTTGATGGACTAGGTTCATCTTGGAGTGCAGTTACTAGCGGTGTACCACAGGGATCTGTTTTGGGACCGTTGCTGTTTGTCATCTTTATAAATGATCTAGAGGAGGGGCTTGAAAGCTGGGTGAGCAAGTTTGCGGATGACACAAAGGTCGGTGGAGTTGTGGACAGTGAAGAAGGATGTGGCAGGTTACAGCGGGATATAGATAAGTTGCAGAGCTGGGCAGAAAGGTGGCAGATGGAATTCAATGTAGCTAAGTGTGAAGTCATTCACTTTGGTAGGAGTAACAAGAAGATGGATTACTGGGCAAATGGTAGGCTACTTGGTAGTGTGGATGAGCAGAGGGATCTTGGTGTCCATGTACACAGATCTCTGAAAGTTGCCACCCAGGTAAATAGTGCTGTGAGGAAGGCATATGGTGTACTGGGCTGTTTTGGTAGAGGAATTGAGTTCCGGAGTCCTGAGATCATGTTGCAGTTGTATAAGACTCTGGTGCGGCCTCATCTGGAGTATTGTGTGCAGTTTTGGTCGCCATACTATAGGAAGGATGTAGAGGCATTGGAACGAGTGCAGAGGAGGTTTACCAGGATGTTGCCTGGCATGGTAGGAAGATCGTATGAGGAAAGGCTGAGGCACTTGGGCCTGTTCTCATTGGAGAAAAGAAGATTTAGGGGAGATTTGATAGAGGTGTATAAGATGATTAGGGGTTTAGATAGGGTAGACACTGAGAACCTTTTACCGCTAATGGAGTTACTACTGTTACTAGGGGACACAGCTTTAAATTAAGGGGTGGTAGGTATAGGACAGATGTTAGGGGTAGATTCTTTACGCAGCGGGTTGTGAGTTCATGGAATGCCCTGCCAGTAGCAGTGGTGAACTCTCCCTCTTTATGGTCATTTAAGCGGGCATTGGATAGGCATATGGAAGTCATTGGGCTAGTGTAGGTTAGGTAGGATTTGGTCGGCGCAACATCGAGGGCCGAAGGGCCTGTACTGCGCTGTATTTTTCTATAAATAGACAAGCAAAGACTGAGATAGATAAGGTGAAAAAGCGAATGTGGTCAATTAGAGCTAATAAAAGGCCTTTCTTCATAGATCTCTTATAAAGCTTCAATGAATTATGTATAAGTTTGCGGAGAGGCTATTGTTTTACTAAATCTGCAGAATCAACATTTAGTTCTGGTATCTGCAAATGTTATATTAATAGTGTTCAATTTGAGGCATTCTGTAGGGACTGACAAACGACAGAATTGCTTTGCCTGGCCATGAAGATGTTTTTACTCCAAATTGAAATGCCTCAGTGAACAAATTCAGGGGATTCCCAAAGAAATAATTTCTTGTAATGAAGCAAGGAACAAAGGATATTAATCTTGCGCTTTCATTTTATGAACTTTCTCAAAGTGTGATAAACTGCTTTGCCAAGCTGTGCTGTTCATGTTGATAAAGCAAAAGCTGCAGAATTTTCTGCTTTATGTTTTAAGCTTGTGTCTGTTTCCTTGTAAACGTTATTTATGTTTAATGTTCGTTTCTGTTGGAGGGAAGAAGGAAGTGCCAAATTCTATGTTGACTATGACAAGGGTGGTCACTGATATATAGAGATCCTGAAGGAATATGGATTTGGGAGCCATTGTGCAGAGTTCTGGAGAACTGTTATGTCAGACATGAAACATTAACTTTATTTCTCTCTCTAACAAGCTGCCAGACCTGCATGTTTCTCCAGCACTTTTGTTTTTATTTCAGTACTTTGCATTTATTCAAAGATAAAATAAGGACTGCAGATGCTGGAGATCAGAGCTGAAAATGTGTTGCTGGAAAAGCGCAGCAGGTCAGGCAGCATCCAAGGAGCAGGAGAGTCGACGTTTCGGGCATGAGCCCTTCTTCAGGAGCCCTCATTTATTCAAGGATGGCATGATCTGCAATGTAGATGTTTCACACATATTTAAGGTCCCTCTGTACAACTCCCAAAAATACTTTAAATTGGGTAAAGACCAAATAGTGATTTAGTGAAAGAGAACTAGGAATGAATTAACCTGTGTCAGGGTGTAAGAGGAAGATGAAATTCCAATTGGAGACCTAGAGGATTCAGAACAAACCTCTTCCCTCAAAGAAAGTAAGTATAGGGCTCAGAAATCTAAGCAGGATCAAGGATGTCTCAGAGAGGGTGCAGAATGTTCTCAAATTGGAGAGGGACCAGCAGGAGGTGATTGTCCACATTGAAATCAATGAGATAAGAAGGGAAAAGGATGAGATTCTGAGGGGAGATTACAGAGAGTTAGGCAGGAATTTTAAAAGGAGGTCCTCGAGAGTAGTAATATCTGGATTACTCCCGGTGCTACAAGCTAATGAGGGCAGGAATAGGAGGATAGAGCAGATGAATGCATGGCAGACGAACTGGTGTATGGGAGAAGGATTCACATTTTTGGATCATTGGAATCTCTTCTGGGGCAGAAGTGACCTGTACAAGAAGGACGGATTGCACCTAAATTGGAAGGGGACTAATATACTGGCAGGGAGATTTGCTAGAACTGCTCAGGAGGATTTAAGCTAGGTAAGGTGGGTGATGGGACTCAGGGAGACAGTGAGGAAAGAGCTCAATCTGAGACTGGTACAACTGAGAAAAGAAGAGAGTCAAGCAGTCAGGGCAGGCAGGAACAAAGCAGAGAACAAGGTAGGGCTGATAAATCGAGTGATTCCTTGTATAAAGGAAATAAAAGTATACTTTAGAGGGAAATCAGGAGGGCAAAAAGGGGACATGAGGTCGCTTTGGCAAATAGGTTAAGGAGAATCCAAAGGGTTGGTACCAATACATTAAGGACAAAAGGGTAACTAGGGAGAGAATAGAGCCCCTATTCCTGAAGAAGGGCTCATGCCCAAAACGTTGACTGTCCTGCTCCTTGGATGCTGCCTGACCTGCTGTGCTTTTCCAGCAACACATTTTCAGCTCTGATCTCCAGCATCTGCAGTCCTCACTTTCTCCTCGAAGATAATAGGGCCCCTCAAAGATCAGCAAGGCTGCGTTTGTGTGGAGCCGCAGGAGATGGGGGAGATACTAAATGAGTATTTTGCATCAGTGTTTACTGTGGGAAAGGATATGGGAGATATAGACTGTAGGGAAATAGATGGTGACATCTTGCAAAATGTCCATGTTACAGAGGAGGAAGTGCTGGATGTCTTGAAACGGGTAAAGGTGGATAAATCCCCAGGACCCGATCAGGTGTACCCTAGAACTCTGTGGGAAGCTAGAGAAGTGATTGCTGGGCCTCTTGCTGAGATATTTGTATCATCGATAGTCACAGGTGAGTTGCCGGAAGACTGGAGGTTGGCTAACATGGTAACACTATCTGAGAAAGATGGTAAGGACAAGCCAGGGAACTATAGACCAGTGAGTCTGACCTCGGTGGTGGTCAAGTTAATGGAGGGAATCCTGAGGGACAGGATGTACATGTACTTGGAAAGGCAAGGACTGATTAGGGATAGTCAACATGGCTTTGTGCGTGGGAAATCATGTCTCATAAACTTGATTGAGTTTTTTGAAGAAGTAACAAAGAAGATTAATGAGGGAAGAGCAGTAGATGTGATCAACAT
This sequence comes from Hemiscyllium ocellatum, assembly GCF_020745735.1. NCBI lineage: Eukaryota > Metazoa > Chordata > Chondrichthyes > Orectolobiformes > Hemiscylliidae > Hemiscyllium > Hemiscyllium ocellatum. Next base: position 51,396,871 of record NC_083426.1, read on the forward strand.
TAGATTACTTACAGTGTGGAAACAGGCCCTTCAGCCCAACCAGTCCACATCCCTACATTTACCCCTTCACCTAACACTACAGGCAATTTAGCATGGCCAATTCACCTGACCTGCACATCTTTGGACTGTGGGAGGAAACTGGAGCACCCAGAGGAAGCCCACGCAGACACGGGGAGAATGTGCAAACTCCACACAGTCAGTTGCCTGAGGCGGGAATTGAACCCGGGTCTCTGGCACTGTGAGGCAGCAGTGCTAACCACTGTGCCACCGTGCCGCTTTAGTAAGGCATTCGACAAGGTTCCCCATGGGAAACTGATTAGCAAGGTTAGATCTCATGGAATACAGGGAGAACTAGCCATTTTGTTACAAAACTGACCCAAAGGTAGAAGACAGAGGGTGGTGGTGGAGGGTTGTTCTTTTTCAGACTGGAGGCTACAAGGATCGATCCAGAACTAGAGATTTAGGGTGAGAGAAGAAAGATATAAAAGGGATCTAAGGGGCAACTTTTTCACGCAGAGGATGGTGCATGTATGGAATGAGCTGCCAGAGGAAGTGGGGGAGGCTGGTACAATTACAACACTTAACAGGTATTTGGATGGGTATATGTATAGGAAGGGTTTGGAGGGATATGGGCCGGGTGCTGGTAGGTGGGACTAGATTGGGTTGGGATATCTGGTCGACATGGACGGGTTGGACTGAAGGGTCTGTTTCCGTGCTGTACATCTCTGTGACTCTATGACTCTAGTGAAATGCAAGGGGACAAAAAACTTGAAAGAAAGTCACATTCATTCTTAGAATGTGTGGTTTTGGCAAACACGTCTGAGTGGCTGGGTCCACAGGGACACATTGTATTTGATTTAGTTATTGTCACATGTACATTGTTAAAAATACAGTGAAAATTGTTGTATAATATGAAAAGTGTACCTGGTCCACAGGCTCTTTATGCAGGTAGTTAACTCCCCTCCAGCATGACCCTCGGTCCAGAGTACCTTTCCACCAGGTTTGGCTGAACTTGGCTCAAGGTGTTTGCACCAAACAGATTGATTGAAAGACAGACATTCGCTTTCTTGGTGAGGGTGTACCTGGAGAACTCTGCAGAATCGGACTTATTACACAAAGAATGACTATTGTTCCTCCTACAAGGTGTGTCATATCTAAGAGTTCACTGTGGCCATTTCCCTTGTTACCGAAATAACCTTGGGACAATGGAGGTTACTGACGCTTAAAACTTGGGCTTGCGGCTTCACGTAATTAGCTTGTTGAGAGGACTTTTATAATTCCTGACCTTCATCACTTCATTATTGAGCATCTCACCTTCCTCTTTGTTGCCATCTAACTGTGATGGGATAATGTGCTGAGACTGTTGAGGTCTCTTCATCTGTATCCCTTGTACTCGAGTGATGTTGAACAAAGCTGTGCATGTGACTCTGTCTTAGAGAGTGAAGGTCAGTGACAACTCTCCAATAGCTGATTCATATTGGACTGGTGAAGTTGTGTCATCTTCCAAGTCCCAGTCACTGTTCCTCATCCCCTAATGCATGGAATTGAAGTTTGTTTTCAATGTGTTGGTCACAAGTACGTTTGTTGTTTCATGTGGAAGTCAATTGCCCCATCATCAACATATATTGTTTTGTAGATTCAGTATTCATTGGAGCTCTGGGGTGACTTGTGGGCCAGATCAGGTGAGGATGGTAAATTTTCTTTCTTAGAAGATATTAGTAAACCAGATGGGTTTTTCCTGACAATTGGCAATGGTTTCATGGTCATCAGTAAACTGTTATTTCCAAATTATTATTGAATTCAAATTCCACCATCGTCTACAGTGGGATTTGACCCAAAACATTACCTGGGTCTCCAGATTAATTGTCTAGCAATAATATCACTTGTTGGAGTTGGTCATTGCCTTAACTTATGTGGCATGATGGTTACTCACCACTTGTCAGCCTAAGCCTTGATATTGTCCAAATCTTGGTGCATTTGGACATGGACTGTTTCGACTCATGATGAGTTGTGGCTGGTGCTGAACATTGTGCAATCATCAGTGAGACATCCCCATTTCTGCCCTGATGGTAGAGGGAAGGTCATTGATGAAGCAGCTGAAGATGGACATTATCCTGAAGAAATCCTGGAGATGCATATGGTTGACCTCCAACAAGCTCACACATTTATAGCTAGCCAGGAGATAGCTATTAAACAATATTTAATCTAACTTTTCATCAGTAACCTTCCAGACAAGTGAGTTAGAATCCTTCAAAGTTGCTGAGTCCAACTCAGAGGTGATGACTTTAAGGGAGGATTCCTTGCTGCTAGGTAGATTTACGTTGGAAGTTTAAACTTCTCTGTTTACTTGTGCCTTGCCAGGATATCAGGGCTTTCAATGATCCAGAGACAACAAGGTCTGGATAAACAGAGATTCCTGCTACCAGGATTTATACTCGAACAGGACTTTGAAGTGATCTCACCACCTCATGCCAACCATTGATGAGATTTTGCCATCTTTCCAATGCAAATGGTACTGGCAGGTTAAGCAGGGTGTGCGTGTCAGTTTCTAAGTACATTTTGAAAGCCATTTAGACCCACTCCCTGCCCCACCCCCTGCCCCTCCCCCTCCTTCTTCAGCGTATATACCAACCCTTCCCTAGATACTGTTGGTTCTGAAGAAAGGTTACGGGACCAAAAATGTTTCCTTTCCACAGATCCTTCCAGACCTGCTGAGTTTTTCTAACAATTTGTGTTTTTTTATTAAATTCCTACAGCGCTTTGTTTTGTTTCGTTTCTGAAAGCCATTTGATATTTCCATTTCCCCTGAGGGGTCTAAAGCAAAAAGGACAATACCATCAATGATCTCTGCTGTAATGACCTAGGATGGTTGGCTGGTCTATGGAAATGGAAATATAATGGAAGAAGCTATCAGAGACTGCCATCCAAACCAATTGTGATTGCTACTGAGAATTCACCAGAGAAACCTGAAAGTGGAACAAGAAAAAAAGTACAATTAAAGATGCTTGAACTCATGTACAATGATCATACATTGACAGATCATGAGAGCTGTAGCAAAGATGCAGCAACCAACAGATGTGATAACAGAGCAAGAATTTGTTGGATTTATGAACTATTCAGTAAAGCTCTTACCTAAGTCATCATTAGAATGTGAACCATTACAAGCAAATTCATGGTGAAGGATGTTCAGTAGTTTTGGGGCAAAGAACTAGCAACAGCTTTCACTTGCATCAAACAATTAGTGACAATGAGGCAAACGCTGAGGTAATACAATATCAAGGATGGAAGTATTCTGTAGAGTCAAGCCAGAGAGACAGGACTTGGAGCAATTTTCATGCAGCAAGGGCAAACACAACCTGAATAACGTTCCTGAAGCTGGAAAAGGACCATTGACCCACCAACCAGCAGACAACAGCCAATAGTAACTCATACGTGCACCATTAGAAGATCTGAATGTTTTGAGACTCTGAGTAAAGTTCATGCATAGATACAGATTAAAATGGGATAAATGAACGAACAACTTTCCCCCATAACTGATCATTTCTTTATATACCAGGTATATTGGATAACTTGGGCTGTAAATGATACTGCATGCAATTTGTTTTGTGCGAAGATGGAGAACCTAGCTTATACCTTGTTCAATGTGACTGTCTATGAAGACGTAACACGTATATAGCAGCTTTCAGTTTGGAGGCAGAAGCCACTAAAGCATGTATGTGGAACACTTGCCATTTCTCTTCCTCTGTCGTTGCACTCACAAGTCTGTCTCAGCGTAGAGAATAGGCTACAGACAACAGACATCAAACAACTGAAGGATTAACCACAACAGAAACAGGTATCTGTTAAAGCTGATCTGTGCACAGACAGTTCTGGTGCATTCAAGGTTATTGAGTTTTGGATAAATTTCTGGGTCAAGATTTCCTCTCCTTGTAGTTTCTTTTCTCTCTCTGATGCGCGCCTTCAAGAGTGCTCTACCATTTTCATTTAGTTGTGCCAGATTGTGGCCTGGTTTCTTTTTGTTTGTTGAACATTGTCTAACTCAGTTTAAATATATTCAGTACTCCCACCTCCACTGTTCTCTGTAGAAGGCGAATTCCAAAATCTAATGATCCTCTGAAAGGAGGAATGACTCATCCCAGCATTAAATGGGAGACTCTTTACTTTCACACAATGTGCCCTGGTTTTAGACTCCTGCACCATGAGACAATACTCCACATTAGGTAAAAACAATGACTACAGATGCTGGAAACCAGATTCTGGATCAGTGGTGCTGGAAGAGCACAGCAGTTCAGGCAGCATCCGAGGAGCAGCAAAATCGATGTTTCGGGCAAAAGCCCTTCATCAGGAATAAAGGCAGTGAGCCTGAAGGGTGGAAAGGTAAATGAGAGGAGGGTGGGGGTGGGGAGAAAGTAGCATAGAGTACAATGGGTGAGTGGGGGAGGGGATGAAGGTGATAGGTCAGGGAGGAGGGTGGAGTGGACAGGTGGAAAGGAAGATAGGCAGGTAGGACGAGTCATGGGGACAGTGCTGAGTTGGAAGTTTGGAACTGGGGTGAGGTGGGGGAAGGGGAAAGGAGGAAGCTGTTGAAGTCCACATTGATGCCCTGGGGTTGAAGTGTTCCGAGGCGGAAGATGAGGCGTTCTTCCTCCGGGTGTCTGGTGGTGAGGGAGCGGCAGTGAAGGAGGCCCAGGACCTCCATGTCCTCGGCAGAGTGGGAGGGGGAGTTGAAATGTTGGGCCATGGGGCGGTGGGGTTGATCTCGGCACCAATCAACCACATCACCTTTATCCCTTCCCCCACTCACCTCTTGTACTCTGTGCTGCTTTCTCCCCACCCCCACCCTCTTTGCATTTACCTTTCCACCCTTCAGGCTCTTTGCCTGTAATCCTGATGAAGGGCTTTTGCCCGAAACATCGATTTTCCTGCTCCTCGGATGCTGCCTGACCTGCTGTGCTTTAACCAGCAACACATTTTCAACTCCTCCTTAAGTAAAGTGACCAAAACCATACATACTGGGTCTGATCTTACACCTACAGAACTGCAGCAATATCTCCATAATTTTATACTCCAGTCCCCGTGTTATAAAGACTGAGATGACATTTTATGCCATGTTCCCATTTATGATTCATTTACAAAGATAGCTAGTTCCTTCTATGCAACCTCCTGCCATGTTTTTTGCCCACACATGTCATGAATGTACATTCTTTTGTAGATCATTTATATCCTTGTGGAAATTTACTTCCTCCCCACCAATATATCATCAACCAATTTGCCTTTAATATAAACAGTCTTTTCTTTCAGGACATTAATGCAGCTTAAATATTGAGATCCCAACACTGATCCTTGTGGCATTCCATTAATTATGGTTTGCTATGCTAAAAGTGACCCATTTATCCTGATTTCTGTTTCTAGTTAGTTGGTTTATGTGCAGTTGTTGTGGGTATGTTCACCAAGCTGGGAAGTTGCTTTGCAATCATTTTGTCCCCTTTCTCGATGACATCCTCAGTGGACCCTCCTGCTGTACTGTGTTGGTTGGAGTTTATGTGGTTTCATTCGTTGCTTCTGGCTGCTAGGGGTTTTCAAGTGGTTTGTTGCAGTGGCCGGGACATGGGTCTAGGGCAATGTGTTGATTGGTGGAGTCTGTGGGTGAGTCTTGAGGCCCTCCAAGGCCCCAAGGGATCCTTCCATATCCGCCACAAATTCACCTGCACCTCCACACACATCATTTACTGCATCCGCTGCACCCGATGTGGCCTCCTCTATATTGGGGAGACAGGCCGCCTACTTGCGGAACGTTTCAGGGAACACCCGGACCAACCAACCCAACCACCCCTTGGCTCAATACTTCAACTCCCCCTCCCACTCCACCAAGGACATGCAGGTCCTTGGACTCCTCCATCGCCAGACCATAGCAACACGACGGCTGGAGGAAGAACATCTCATCTTCTGCCTGGGAACCCTCCAACCACAAGGGATGAACTCAGATTTCTCCAGTTTCCTCATTTCCCCTCCCCCCCCCTTGTCTCAGTCAAATCCCTCGAACTCAGCACCGCCTTCCTAACCTGCAATCTTCTTCCTGACCTCTCCACCCCACCCCCACTCTGGCCTATCACCCTCACCTTAACCTCCATCCACCTATCGCATTTCCAACGCCCCTCCCCCACATCCCTCCCCGCCTACCTTTTATCTTAGCCTGCTGGACACACTTTCCTCATTCCTGAAGAAGGGCTCATGCCCGAAACGTCAACTCTCCTGTTGCTTGGATGCTGCCTGACCTGCTACACTTTTCCAGCAACACATTTTCAGCTCTGTGGGTGAGTGTTATGTTGCTAGGAATTCTCTAGCTGTCGTCTGTTTGGCTTGACCTATTATTGTTGTATTATTCCAGCCGAATTTGTGGTTCTTGTCGTCTGTGTGAATACATACTAGGGCTAGATGGTCGTAGCATTTAGTGGCTAGTTGTTCATGAATGCGGATCGCTGTTATCTGCCTGTTTGTCCTGTATAATGTTTCATTAAACAAACCTTGCTGTGTTATCTATTCATGGCAATGTTTCAACAGGAGCTCCTATCTTCTGTATAATATTTAATATGACGCCTTATTTAATGCCTCTTAGAAATACAAGCACATTACAACAACTGACTCCCCTTTCTCCATCCAACTTGTCACATCCTCCAGGATTTTGAATGAATTTCTCTTTGACTCTGCCTGCCTGTGTTATCTGTGAGTCCTGCCCTTACCTGCTTAATAATAGAGTCTAGCATTTGTCCATTAACAGATGGTCAGGCTACCTGGTCTGTAGTTGTCTGCTTTCTACTTCCCTCATTTCTTGAAAATATGACATTTGTACTTTTCTTGCCCTTGGAATATCTCTAAAACCTTGAAAATTTTAGACGATTGCAGCCAATGTGTAGATAATCTCTGCAGAGCATCAGCTCCAGGAGCTAATTAACCTTTAGTTTCAAGTTTCTTTTTTGTCTATTGTTTCTGATTGTTTTAAGTTCTTTTCTCTTTTAATTTTATCATATTCTTGGGCTGTGTCTCCTACTGTGAGGATGGATACAAAACACTGGCTCAATGTCTCTACCATTTCCTATTATAAACTCTCCTATCAGACATTCCAAAGAATCAATGCTTTCTTTAACTATCCTTTCCCTTTGTGTGACCTGATTAGAAGTTTTTACTGACTGTTCTATATTTTGGTCAGTTTTCCCACATACTCTAATTTTTCCTCTCCTTTAGTCATACATTGTTGGTTTCTGAAAATGTCCTGATCTCCTGGTCTATAACTAACCTATCAAGCATTGTATGACTTTTCTACATTCTTGACTTCCTTACTGAGTCATTGACGGTGCATCCTTACCATAGAGCCTTTTTTCAGATGATATCCAGATCATCAGGGCTAGTGAATTTGTCTCCAAAGTTTCACAATTAAAGGATTTATCACAAGCACTGATGTCTTTACCCCAAACTATCAAGACTGACGTATCTGCCCCCCAGACTGTCAGGCTGGTATATTCATTCCCTGGATAATCTGGCTGGTCTATACCCACAAACATTAGGCCTGGTGTGTTTACCCTAGATAGTCAGAGTGGGTATATTTACTCCCAGGCTATTAGGGCTGATGTGTTCATCCTTAGACAGATAGGGCTGGTGTATTTACCCTTAAACGGATGGGGCTGTTGTATTTATCTCTAGAACACACATGACTGGTGAATTTACCCCCAGGCAGTGAGGCCTAGTGAATTTACCCTTAGACAGACAGGCCTGGTGAACTTACCCTCAGGCTATTAGGGCTGGTGTATTTACCCCCAGGCAGTGAGGCCTGGTGTATTTACCCTCAGGCTATTAGGGCTGGTGTATTTACCCCCGGGCAGTGAGGCCTGGTGTATTTACCCCCAGGCAGTGAGGCCTGGTGTATTTACCCCCAGGCTATTAGGGCTGGTGTATTTACCCCAGGTCATTACGGTTGGTGCATTTACTCCAGTCCATCAGGATTAATGTATTTATCCATCCATCAAAGTTGGTGGAGTTACCTCCACACATCAGAAGGAGTGTATTTACCATCAGGAAGTTCCATCTGGAATCCTGTCGTTGATTGTTCATTTAGTATTTCACTGACTTTCTGGATGAGGTGAACTTGGGATCTGGGACTGGCCATGTCATTGTCATTCACTCTGTACCTGGTGCTTTCTTTGGTGATGGGATTTACTGAAGGCTTGAATCCATGGAGAACAGGCTCAGCTGGAAGATGCTGGTACCCATTACTGGGCAGATCAGCGACTTAGAATTGCAGCCATTGACATGCTGCTGGAGAGAGTAACAAGTGGTCTGGTTGGCATTATTACAGTGCCAACATGATGTCAGCCTGTGTGGCAGGAGGGTTAGCCATGACATCATAATCTGCTGTGTCATCAGCGGCTGAAGCCCACAATGTGGCCAGTCAGTACAAAGATGCTCTGTGTTCTTTTGAGGCCGAGATAGGGAAGAGAACCTTCCAAGATGTTCGGAAGTGCTTGATGATTGGGAAAAATGTGGTAAGAGCATGGAACAGTCTGTCACAAGGAGACAAGTGGCTTTGGTGCATTTAATGGAAATGGGGCGAGAAGGAGGAGTGGAAGCTGATGAGGTGGGACAGGAGGGCACTCATGTTGAGCATTAACATTGGCATGTTGGTAAATAGAAGAAAATAAAATTTAATCAGATAAGTGTGAAATGATGCACTTGAACAGGACAACCAAGGCAAAGGAGTTCATGATGAATGGCAGGACTCTAGGAAGAGCTGAGGATCGCAGAGGCCTTGTTGAGCAAGTACAGCAACCCCTTAATGCTTCAGGACAGATGGGTAATTTTATTAAGGAAGCATATGGTATACTTACCTTTATTAGACAAGGCACAGAGTTTAAGAGAAGAGAGGTGATGATGGAATTTTATGAAATATTAGCAAGGCCACAACCAGATTATTGTGTGCAGTTTTGAAATCCACGTTATAGGAAGGATGTGATAGCACTGGAGAGGGTGTAAAGGAGATTTACCAGGATGTTGCCTGGGATGGAGAGTTTCAGTTATTTAGAGTGATTAGGCAGATTAGGGTTGTCATGTTTAGAGTAAAGGAGACTGAGAGGAGACATGACTGATATATATAAAATTATGAGGGCATAGACTGGTGTAGCCAGGAAAAAAACACTTTTCCCCTTAATGGAAGGATCAATGACCAGGGAATGATAGATTTAAGGGTAATGGGCAGAAAGTTTAGAGGAGATGTGAGGAGAAAGATTTTCACCCAGAGGGTGGTGAGAATCTAGGACTCACTACCCGGACGGGCAACAGAGGCAGAAACTCTCAAAACATTGAGGAAATATTTAGATGTGCACCACCAAATCCAATGAGGTAAAAACAATGACTGCAGATGCTGGAAACCAGATCCTAGATTAGTGGTGCTGGAAAAGCACAGCAGCTGCCTGAATCACTGTGCTCTTCCAGCACCACTAATCCAGAAACCACCAATGCCAAGCTCAGCAAAGCAATGGACCAAGTGCTGGAAAATGGGATTCAAATAGTTAGGTGGTTGTTATTGACTGGCGTGGATATGATTGCTTTGAGATATAGACCTCTATGACTCAATGCCACACTGACCATTTGCACCAAATGGCTTGTTTCTGTTCGAATTATCTGTGGTAATGCAATCTACCTTCTGTTTTCAAGGATATTCAGGTGGTCAGAGGACTCACAGCTTGAAAAGAAAATCACTGATTCGACCTCTGGAGAGATCCATGATTGGACCAACATTCCTGCTCCCAGAGTGATTAAAAAACCTGATGACTATGAGTTGCAGAACCCAGTGCGTTCTGTATCGCCGGAGATCCTGACTGAGAAGGAAGTAAGAAATGCCCTGATGACCTGGGTGCGACATAAACTCCGCTACAAAAACGAATTGGCTCGGAAGATGGAGATTAAGGAGATCATACCGTCGATAATATTTTACTATGTTTTGGACACTTTTATTGAGCAAAGGGCTTTGAAGTTCTCCTGTCAGCAAAGCCCAATAATTGGAGCTGCACTCCCACCCAACAAGAAATTAAAAGCCTGGGAGGTACAGTGTTTCCCTGTCAAATATTTTCAAGATGAGACCAAATACTTTCACATGCCCAACAGTGACAAAAAAGGAATGTGTATCAGCTGTTACGGCCGAGGTCTTGTCCTATGTGCAACGTGCTGGGGTTCTGGGGAAATCACCTGCCAGAAAGACAGTTCCTCTACGAGGGGTGGGATGTTGAGTCAGTGTCCAGTGTGCACAGCGAACAACACGACTGACTGTGAGAGATGTGCGGCTATTGGCCACATCCAGTGTCGCCGGTGTGGCGGCATGGGTAAGGTCTGGTACTTCACCAACCTGAAAGTGGAGTACGTGACTCAGCGCCGGGACAAGCTCATCGCTGAAGAGGACTTCCCCACCTCCATCTTGCAGAAGGCCCACGGGATGGTTATCTATGACCGGACCTCAGAGTTAGTCACACCCATCAGCACCTGCACCGAGGAGGAAGTCAACTTGGCATCGCAGCTCCTGGTGCAGGAGTCCCATTTCAGCTGGCCTGACTCCCGCATTCTCCAACAGAAACACAGCCTCACGGCCATCCCTGTCAATAAGGTGCTCTTTACTTGGGAGGATCTGAGCGGCCGCTTCTGGATCTATGGCACCAAGCGGCAAATTTATTTTAAGAATTATCCCCTGAAGAAATCTTGGTGGCCCTGAATGAGGAAGGGACCAATTCACCAGTACCTTACGTCTCTCACCTGTGCAAAGGACAATGAGATTGGAAAATACAAGGAAGCACAAAAGGACATCAGTGTGCCTGTGTGTTTGATGTGTCTGCTCTCTGATAGTCAAGGAAAACAAAGCACTTTGATAGGAGTTTGGAATGGATGGTGTTAAAGCTGTCAACACTGTGGCTCTCTCCAGTCTTCATCTTCTGGTTTGCTGCCTTAGAATTTTACCGGGCCTCAGCTTTTGGAAAAGGATGCTCTGAATGGGAGGATTTATAGGGGACTTCCAGGAGTTCAAAGTTTGGGAGAAGATTTGTAGCTCGGGTGCTCGTTGTTGTGGTTCTGTTCGCCGGGCTGGGAATTTGTGTTGCAGACGTTTCGTCCCCTGTCTAGGGTACATCCTCAGTGCTTGGGAGCCTCCTGTGAAGCGCTTCTGTGATGTTTCCTCCAGCATTTATAGTGGTTTGTAACTGCTGCTTCCACTTCCAATAAGCACATCGACCTGGACCCAATATACCGGCCACTGCAGCGGACAGCTGGAACTGACAACCGGAAGCGGCAGAGACAAATCACTATAAATGCTGGCAGAAACATCACAGAAGCGCTTCACAGGAGGCTCCCAAGCACTGAGGATGTCACCTAGACAGGGGACGAAACGTCTGCAACACAAATCCCCAGCTCGGCGAACAGAACCACAACAACTTCCTGGAGTGGGTCAAGATTGGGAAGCAAACCGTGAGGTGTCTCTAGAACTGCAGGCAATCCCCAGCAAGATGTTGTTATTATTGACAGGGAATCCCAAGGCTATTTCAGGGCTGTTCCTAGTTTCCCCTGTTTGAACCTGATCTGTCTGTGTACTAGATTTACACTAATCTACATAGGCCTCAGAGTGCCCTCAGTACTCAATGGAATGGAGAACAAGTGCTGGTGTTTTTGTTGTGTCTAGTTAGATTCCAGTGCATATATGCATTCTTATAAAATACATACTGCAAATGTGTTGCTGGTCAAAGCACAGCAGGTTAGGCAGCATCTCAGGAATAGAGAATTCGACGTTTCGAGCATAAGCCCTTCATCTTGTTCCTGATGAAGGGCTTATGCTCGAAACGTCGAATTCTCTATTCCTGAGATGCTGCCTGGCCTGCTGTGCTTTGACCAGCAACACATTTGCAGCTGTGATCTCCAGCATCTGCAGACCTCATTTTTTACTTATAAAATACATACAAAATCAAAGTTCATAACAGAGGGAGGGATAAATTCAAGGAGCAAGATAGATCAATGGTTTTTTTGTATTTTAACTGTAGTTTCCCTCTCAGTGCATCTGTCTCACAGAAGTGTGGCTCCTTACAGAAAGATCCCCTGTACATTGTCCAGCTTCATTAAACTGACAACTTCTCCAAGTCACTCAGAGAAAGGATGAGGAAATATCACCAAATTTCTGCATGTTTTCCAGCTCGGCAGAGGGCTGCTATCCTGATGGCAATGGCCTGGACTTTCCAGTGGCAGCAATGGTGAAACTGACCGCATTGTCACCATGGAAACTGACCGCATTGTCACCATGGAAACTGACCGCATTGTCACCATGGAAACTGACCGCATTGTCACCATGGAAACTGACCGCAATCTCAGGGGTCTGCACATGTACTCAGGAATGAGATTACTGTCAGGGGTTCGGTACCTCTCCAGAAGGGTGTGCACCTCAGGGCAGTCAATTCAGTTGGGGATAACATCAACTCTGACAATGTTTGTCTCAAACACAACAACAACTTCTAGTCGTACAGCCCGGTTAACTGAGTAAAACGTGCCAAGGCTCATAAGACTCACTGTAAAAATCGTTGAAAATCTATACCATCTTGACTGAGCATAACAATGTACTAACTTCATTACCGTCCACTCCCTTCCCAAAAACAGGTCTATCTTGGGCCAACCATCATGCGTTGGGCAAGAAAGCAGGTCCTCAACTCACTCCAGGCAGAACAGGGAGCACACCTTGTGCTGTTGTCATCAACCTGATCCCCGAACCAGCCAGCAGCATGCCATCCCTTCCTCAAAGATTCGGGGACAGGCATTGTGTGAGCTGGCAGCTAACGCTGGTGATGCTAGAGGCTCCAATTTCTCTCCATCACCTGGCTGACCAGATATCACATCCACCCCCCCACCTTGCCACCAGCCATTGGAAGGATTTGTAATGCGATGCTCAACCTGTTGGTAGAGTGCACCTTCATATGAATGCACCTCCATTTACAATCAAGTCCTGGAGCGAGTCTCAAACCCAAGGATTTAAGTGAAAAATGAAAGGACCAAGTGATTTTAAACTCCTGGTCTACTGTGTGTGAATGTGTCAATGTGATTGCTGGCATCTGAGCAGCTGCTAGCTGGACTTGTGCCCACTTAAAGGGGGCAATGCCACCACACAGCTCACTCACTCCTTGTGGACAGATTTCTTCTCTGTTAAAAGGGAAAACCTTCCTTTGATACAGCCCACTCACATCCACCCCAATAAACTCCACTTCCCCTTCACACCACGTCATTTTCATAGAATCCCTAAAGCGCAGAAAGAGGCCATTTGGCCCATCAAGTCTGTACTGACTTTCCGAAGAGGATTCCACCCAAACCCATCCCCTTAATCCTGCATGGCCAATCCAATTCACCTGCACAACTTGAGACCGTGGCAAGGAAACCATTGGACCCAGAGGAAACCCACGCAGTCATGGGCAGAAAGTGCACATTCTACACAGACAGTCGCCAGAGGCTGGGATTGAATTAGTCTCCCTGGTGTTGAGAGGTTGCAGTGACATCTCTACTAACAAGCTTTAGAACATAGAATATATAAAAATACAGCGCAGTACAGGCCCTTCGGCCCTCAATGTTGTGCCGATTCAAGCCCATCCAACCTACACTAGCCCACTATCCTCCATATGCCTAGGGCTTATGCTCGAAACGTCGAATTCTCTATTCCTGAGATGCTGCCTAACCTGCTGTGCTTTGACCAGCAACACATTTGCAGCTGCCTATCCAATGCCAGTTTAAATGCCCATAAAGAGGGAGAGACCACCACTGCTACTGGCAGGGCATTCCATGAACTCACGACTCACTGAGTAAAGAATCTACCCCTAACATCTGTCCTATACCTACCTCCCCTTAATTTAAAGCTATGCCCCTCGTAATAGCTGACTCCATACGTGGAAAAAGGTTCTCATGGTCAACCCAATCTAAACCCCTAATCATCTTGTACACCTCTATTAAGTCACCCCTAAACCTTCTTTTCTCCAATGAAAACAGCCCCAAGTGCCTCAGCCTTTCCCCATACGATCTTCCTACCATACCAGGCAACATCCTGGTAAACCTCCTCTGCACCCGTTCCAGTGCCTCCACATCCTTCCTATAATATGGCGACAAAAACTGCACACAATACTCCAGATGCGGCCGCACCAGAGTCTTATACAACTGTAACATGATCTCAGGACTCCGGAACTCAATTCCTCTACCAATAAAAGCCAGTACGCCATATGCCTTTTTCACAGCACTATTTACCTGGGTGGCAACTTTCAGAGATTTGTGTACATGGACACCAAGATCCCTCTGCTCATCCACACTACCAAGTATCCGACCATTAGCCCAGTACCCCATCTTTATTCCGGTTGCTGCTGGAGTTTTCTATCCATATTAGATGGTGTGTCGGTAATACAGCCTGGCTCTGAGGTTCCAGCCACTTGCAAGAGCCCTCTCCAGTAATCAGCGGAAGTGCCAGTCCTAGAGCTAACAAAACCTGCCCTCCAGCCCAAGCCCTGGGAACCCTCCCCAGGTCAGCTTTTCTCCTGAGGTTTGACAGTGTCCTAGCGATGACAGGTCCTGGATTGTCAGAATATTGTGCACCTTGGGCTGTGCTTATTAAAACAGCATTTGTATATTTAACTGATGAAGTCACATTTTCCCCAGATTGTGATTTGTTCAGCTTCAGTGCTCCAAGCTCGGCTTATACACCGTGAGTGTTTAAGATTAATTTTTATCTGCTGGGCCCCTGACCTGTTGTCCATATGGTGGACGAGTCTGACCGGTGCCTTCCCCTCAACACTACTCTTCCATAAAACATGCAAGAACAAAATAAACTAACTTCTTTAAAAAAATTCTTCTTAAAACTCTCAAACGGTGAGGTTGTGTGTGAGTAAAGGAGACGTGCAGGTGAGAATGGTTCGATGCAGCGAGGGAACCGGAAACACAGCAGCACATAAAAGGCACCAGCTCATTGTTAATGAGAATGCTGAAGACTTCGACAGGGACTTTCCTCCTGGCATTGGGGACAGCCTGGCAGACACAACTCCCAGAAAACATTGCAGGGCATCCATACCAGTTGCTGACCTCACAATGCCATACCTGTGTGAAGTGAATCACAATGAGACCTCCCCCCAGCAACAGATCAATGTGTTCACTCCTAGAAACCTACTCCTTAACAGCCTTCAAGCAGTATTTGCCCAACTGCTCACCATAGTTCCAGCCTCATCTGCTTCTCTTTCCAGTAAGAATATTTAATTCTGTTCTCGTGTAGACGACTGGTTTAACTGTGATGCTGCTGCCTTTGTCTGTCTCCTGCTTTCTCCTCCTGTGAATACTGTGTTTGTTCATGCCGCATGTGAATGGTGAAGACAGCACTTTGTGTTTCAGTTATGAGGAATCTTCGGTGGGGATACAGCCCTGGGCTATTATACAGAATAATGCTCCTTCTACACATTCCTAGCAAGCATTCTCAACTCTTGACTAGAGCATCCTCCTCCAACTTCCTGCACCATTTGACATTTTGGACTGCACTCACCTAGTTTCAACCCTCTCCATCTAAGCACGGCCAAAGAGTTGCCCTCAAAGGTTTCTCGTCCACTCCTGTACCAATACTGCAATTCCACACAATCTATCTTTAGGTTTCTTTTTATCTCTGATTGATATGCTGCCCTATCCCAACCAGTATTGGACAGCTCTCTCTCAATACACTGCTCAGTCAGGTTGTGGGCTTGCTCGTTGAGCTGGTGGGTTTGTTCTCAGATGTTTCATCACCACCATCAGTGCACCTCTGATGAAGGGTTGGTGTTCTGTCCTGTTTGCTACTTATGTGTCTTAGTTTGTTGTGGTGGGTGCTACCATTTCCAGTTCTGTGTCTGAGAGGTTGGTAAATGGGGTCCAAATCTATATGTTTATTAATGGAGTTCCAGGCCTCCGGGAATTTCCTGTTTATCCTGTCCTAGGATGGATGTACTGTTCCAGTCAAACTGGTGTCCTTCTTTGTCTGTGTGTATGGATAGCAGTGATAGTTGGTCATGTGGGCGGCACGGTGGCACAGTGGTTAGCACTGCTGCCTCACAGCGCCTGAGACCCGGGTTCAATTCCCGACTCAGGCGACTGACTGTGTGGAGTTTGCACGTTCTCCCCGTGTCTGCGTGGGTTTCCTCCGGGTGCTCCGGTTTCCTCCCACAGTCCAAAGATGTGCGGGTCAGGTGAATTGGCCAAGCTAAATTGCCCGTAGTGTTAGGTAAGGGGTAAATGTAGGGGTATGGGTGGGTTGCGCTTCGGCGGGTCGGTGTGGACTTGTTGGGCCGAAGGGCCTGTTTCCACACTGTAAATCTAATCTAATCTAATCTAATGTCCTTTGGCGGTTAGTTGGTGCTCATGTATCCTGGTGGCTAGTTTCCTTCCGATCTGTCCAATGTAATGTTTATTGCAGTCCTTCCAGGGTATCATGTACATGACATTCATTCTGTTGGCTATAGGTACAGGGTCCTTTAAATTCATCATTAGTTATCTTAGGATGGTAGTTGGGCTATGACAATGCCTAGGGGCTGGACTAACCTGGTGGTCATCTCTGAGATGTCTTTGATGTATGGGAGGGCGATTAGAGTCTCTTGGCATGTTGTGTCTTCTTGTTTAGGTCCATTGGCAGACTGCGCTTATCAGGTAACTGTTGTTTTTGAACTTGTTATACTGGTGTTTCTCCTCAGCTTCTCATAATTCCTGGGTGCTGCAGTCTGTTGTGTCTCATTTAAATAACATTTTGTGTCTCATTTAAATATTGTCCTGATGCAGCTCTGTTTGTGGGTGTTGGGATGGTTGGTCCTGTAGTTGAGTATCTGGTCGGTGTGTGTGTGACTTTCCTGTAAATGTTAGTCTGCAGGTCTCCATTGGCTTGTAGTTCTACCATGAGATCCAAGAAGGGGATTTGGTTATTGTTCTCCTCCTCTTTGGTGAGCCGTATACCGGCGAGGGTGTTGTTTGTGTGTTTGTGGGTTTCTTCTAGTTTGTCGCGTTCTGTGATAATGAAGGTGTCTTCAGCACAGCGGAGCCAACGTTTAGGCTGGATCATGGGAAGAGCTGTTTGTTCGAACCTCTGAATAACTGTTTCTGCTCTAAGTCCTATTATCAGTGATCTCATAAGCGTTCTGTTGATTTGTTTGTAGATCTTGTTGTTGATGTTTGGTAAGACACAGCAGGATTTGGAGTTTGTCAGTGTTTCCCTGTGAACTGGTTGCAGGGTGGGATTCTGGGGTTTCTCCGGTACATTGCTGCTTCCTGTAAACTGCTGTTTGTTGTTCGTTATTGACAGTTTGCATTTGGTACAGTTTGATACAATATTTTTTGAAAATCTTGTCGTTGAAGGTGAAGTTAGTTGTGAGGCACAGGTCCAGTAGCTTGAGGATGCTGCCCTTGCTGATGGAGTTGGTGCTGTCAGGTGTTTATACGCCTGGTTCACCTAGCAGTGAGACCAGGGTTTCTTTGGCCAGGGTGATGTCTATTCATGTTTATTGATGACCATCATGTTGAAGGAAACCATTCCCTTGTCACCCTCTACGTTGGTGTCTTTGATGATGTTCAGGAGTTCCTGTGTGGAGGGGAGTGGATGGAGTGGGTTGAGTCTTCTACCAGGTGTTTTAGTTTCAGTTGCAGTTCCTTTGCTAGCCTGTATATCAGTGATGAAAATGTGTTGCTGGAAAAGCGCAGCAGGTCAGGCAGCATCCAAGGGCCCTGAAGAAGAGCTCATGCCCGAAACGTCGACTCTCCTGCTCCTTGGATGCTGCCTGACCTGCTGCGCTTTTCCAGCAACACATTTTCAGCTCTGATCTCCAGAATCTGCAGACCTCACTTTCTCCTGTATATCAGTGAGCTAGGGAGTAAGACTATGGGTCTGAGGGAGGCTCCTTGTTTGTGTAACTTTGGTATTCCATAGAAACTGGACCTTCCTGGTTTCATTCGTTGGAGTCTGTCTTGTTAATTTCCCTTGTTTTGTGTAGTTTCCTCAGGGCCGCTGTAATGCGGTTTTCAAGCTGTGGAGTTGAGTCTGCCTCCACCTGCTGGTAGGTGTCGGTATGGTTAGTAGTATGGCTGCGTTTTCAATATACTATGTTCTGTTCAGGGTAGTGACCATGCACAGGTAGGATTACAATATTTCTTGTCTTTTCTGAGTCCTTCCAGAGCTTTCCCTTCAAGTGTGTTGAGGGTTTTCCCTCCTACATTTCTGCTTAGTGTTGGTCTGATAGAATGCTGGGTTTCTTTCATAAGGTAAGTTCATTTTTTTTCAGGGTGGATTTTACAGCTGCTAGGAAGTTTGTTTTGTTGGCGTCCCTGTGTTTGTAGTTCATTCCTCGTATTTGGACGGTTTTTTCTGTGTCAGTGAGTGTTTGGTCAGACAGGCCCTTCATCCAGGCCTCTGAATTATTTGTCTCGTTGCTGTGTGTGAGCTTGGTTAACCTTTGTTTTGTAGGGCCAGTCCTTTCCTTGTCCTGTCCTGCTGTTGTTTAATGCTGACAGCTCGTTCTAGTGTAGTTTTCCATTCACAGTCAGTCACATTAGCATACAGAGTCAGTGCTCAATGAACAGAAACAAACTTTGTAAAGATTGAAGTCATTGTCCTTGTTCCTGCACCAAACTCCGTTCCCTGGAAACCACTTCCCATCAAGTCTCTTGATTGATTCGAAGATGTGCTTCCGGTGATGTCTCTGTTCCCTTATTAAGACTGACTACTGCCCCTCTGACCACTCACCCAATCTTGACACCCGGTCCCATCTAGGTACATCAGTTGGGGTCTGATGAAAGGCCTGAATTATTGACTGAAAATGTGTTGCTGGAAAAGCGCAGCAGGTCAGGCAGCATCCAAGGAGTAGGAGATTCGACATTTCGGGCATAAGCCCTTCTTCAGGAATGCTGCCTGACCTGCTGCGCTTTTCCAGCAACACATTTTCAGCTCTGATCTCCAGCATCTGCAGACTTCACTTTCTCCCTGAATTATTGACTCCAGTTCCCTCTCTACAGATATGTCAAGCCCACTGCGTATTTCTTGCTTTGATCTGGAGTTACTTTCTGCTATAACATTAACTGCTAGTTGAAGAAGACCTGCATGTGCAATTCTCATTCCCCTACCCTCCCTGTAGTTTATCAGTCTCCCTTTTGATCATCCACTTTTGTTCCACAATTCTTCAAGATCTTGGTGCACCTTTCACTCTAACAGCAGCAGCTCCTGGAATTTATTTGACCCATTTTTAATGGTTTGTCTCCAACCCAAAGGTCCAAAGTTCTGGAAACCAAACCTCTCACCCAGGTACTTCCTTGAAAACAAAAGACTAAGTTTGACTTTTACCCAAATGCCTTTGGAATGTCTGATGTTGTTTTCTACATTGGTCCAGCATAGCAACTTGGAA
The DNA here is from genome assembly GCF_020745735.1 of Hemiscyllium ocellatum. NCBI lineage: Eukaryota > Metazoa > Chordata > Chondrichthyes > Orectolobiformes > Hemiscylliidae > Hemiscyllium > Hemiscyllium ocellatum. The sequence continues at coordinate 51,416,307 of NC_083426.1, forward strand.
TGCTTTATTATGTGCACAACACGAGGTCAATGAAAACTGCCGTGTTATTGTTGGAAGATGTTGCACAGGTCAGATTAATGTTGCCTCTTGTAAAGCATGGCATTAGATACAGAGTAAAGCTCCCCCTACACTGACCCATCAAACACTCCCAGGACAGGGACAGCATGGGGTTAGATACAGAGTAATGTTCCCCCAACACTAACCCCATCAAACACTCCCAGGACAGGGACAGCATGGGGTTAGACACAGAGTAGAGTTCCCCCTACACTAACCCCATCAAACACTCCCAGGACAAGGCAGCAAGGGGTTAGATGCAGAGTAAAGCTCCCCCTACACTGTCCCCATCAAACAATCCCAGGACAGGGACAGCACGGGGTTAGATACAGAGTAAAGCTCCCCTACACTAACCCCATCAAATACTCCCAAGACAGGGACAGCATGGGGTTAGATACAGAGTAATGTTCCACCTACACTAACCCCATCAAACACTCCCAGGACAGGGACAGCATGGGGTTAGATACAGAGTAATGTTCCACCTACACTAACCCTATCAAACACTCCCAGGACAGGGACAGCATGGGGTTAGATACAGAGTAATGTTCCACCTACACTAACCCTATCAAACACTCCCAGGACAGGGACAGCATGGGGTTAGATACAGAGTAAAGTTTGCTGTGTTCTGTCCCCATCAAACACTCCCAGGACAGGCCAGGCTCAAAGGTAGAAGACAGAGGTGGAGGATTGCTTTTCAGACTGGAGGCCTGTGACCAGTGGTGTGCCACAAGGATTGGTGCTGGGTCCACTGCTTTTCATCATTTATATAAATGATTTGGATGTGAACATAGAAGGTATAGTTAGTAAGTGTTCAGATGAAACCAAAATTGGAGATCTAGTGGATAGCGAAGAAGGCTATTTTCGAGTATAACAGGATTTTGATCAGATGGACTAATGGGCTGAGGAGTAGCAGATGGAGTTTAATTTAGATAAATGTGAGGTGCTACATTTTGGAAAGACAAATCAAATCAGGACTTCTCCACTTTATAGTAAGGTCCTGGGGTGTTTTGATGAACAAAGAGATGTTGAAATGCAGGTTCACAGTTCTTCGAAAGTACAGTCGCAGGTAGATAGGATAGTGAAGAAGGCATTTGGTATGCTTTCCTTTATTGGTCAGAGTATTGAGGAGTTGAGCGGTCATGTTGTAGCTGTATAGGAGATTAGTTCAGCCACTGTTGGAATATTGTGTGCAATTCTGGCCTTCCTGCTATAGGAAAGATGTTGTGAAACTTGAAAGGGTCAGAAAAGATTTACAAGTATGTTGCTAGAGTTGGAGGATTTGAGCTACAGGGAGAGGTTGAACAGGCTGGGGCTGTTTTCCCTGGAATGTCGGAGGCTGAGGAGTGACCTTGTAGAGGTTTACAAAATCATGAAGGGCGTCGATAGGGTAAATAACCAAGATATTTTCCCCGGGTTAGGGGAGTCCAAAACTAGAGGGCATAGGCTTAAGGTGAGAGGGGAAAGATTTAAAAGGGGCAACGTTTTCATGCAGAGGGTGGTGCATGTATGGAATGAATTGCCAGAAGAAGTGGTGGAGGCTGGTACAATGACAGCATTTAAAAGGCATCTGGATGGGTATATGAATAGGAAGGGTTTAGAGGGATATGGGCCAAGTGCTGGCAAATGGGTTGAGATTTATTTAGGATATCTGGTCAGCATGAATGGGTTGGTCCAAAGGGTCTGTTGCTGTGTTGTACATCTCTATGACTCTATGACAGGGACAGCACAGGGTTAGACACAGAGTAAAGGTCACTCCATACTGCCCCCATCAGTTCTAAAGCTGGTCCTGCACCTGTTTAATAAAAACGGCCAGCTTTTCTGAATGGACCTTTCCCTGCTGGGTTGAGCCAGACAGACTGGATATACATCTCAGGGGCAAACAGGAGGTGAAGGTTGCAAACTGTCTGGCTATGCCTCAGAAAGTGTGTGAGGCAGAGTCCAGGGCTGTGAGTCGTGGAAGAAACTAATTGCATTGGTTTCAATTAATTGAAGGAAATGACAACTCTATCAGTAGTAGATTTCCACACGCAGTCAAATTTGATTGAGACAGTGCAGGGACTGATATTGAATCTCCTATCTATCCAGGCCCAGGCTTCCTTGCCTGGTTAGATAAGATTCCCCGCATCTCCTTCGGATATGAAAGGATACTGAGAGCATGGAGAATAAATGCCGAGTTTAGGCAGGTTTAATACTAAAAAGAGCATCAGATTATTAAAGACAAGTTTTGAATCATATCTAAGAATAATCATAAAATCAGAGAAAGATATCAATAATGTATTAATGAGAAAGGAAAGTGGGGAGGGAGTGGCATCACTGAAATTGGCATTAGGTGACAATGAATCCTGCACTTGTTTCTAAGAATAGGGTTAGTTTTAAATAGTGAAGGAAAGGGACCCTGAACTGGTGAAAGGAACAAGCCAATATCACTGAGGCTACTTTAATACCTGCTTTCAGATCAGCTGTGACAGCTTAAAGTATATAAAGGTCAGGGGATTTGAGGCTTACAACCAGGGGAGGAGAGTGTTGGAAGGCTACTATACATTTTCAGAAATCACAAAATCCAGAAGAGATGTCACTCTATGTCAGTCTCGGTCAGTGTTAATTGCAGTGTTTCTGTCATTTGGTATCGCTCTCAATCAGCATCTCTGTCAATCAGGCACCGTGAGAAAGTGAGGACTGCAGATGCTGGAGATCAGAGCTGAAAAATGTGTTGCTGGAAAAGCGCTTTTCCAAGGAGCAGGAGAGTTGACGTTTCGGGCATGAGCCCTTCTTCAGGAAGCGCTTTTCCAATCAGTCACTGTGTCTGATAGCCAGTGTGAATCTGTCATTTTCTCTGTCAGCGATTTTCTGTCACTTTTCTGTCATTATTTTCTCAATCAGTGTCTGTGCCAGTTGCAGTGTCTGTCAGTCAAGGTCTCAGTACAACTCCATGTCAGTGGTTGAAATCTGCAAGGGGTCTGAGGGACAGGGACTCTGGTGAGATTTTGTAGCAGATTCCGATGAGAAGCCCAGCAAGGCATCTTGCTGCATCTTTTATATTTCTGCCAAGCAGCCAGGCACGTTTCTCACTAAGGCAGTAATGAGTTACCAATTGATGGGGATTATAGCGTGTTAAATGCCTTATTAAAAGCCAATGTGCCTCATTAATATTCAGGTCTTTTTTTTAACCAAATGCACCTAACAAGCTCGATGAGAATTCTCGCTATGGAAGTCCAGGTGACTCCAGCTCATCGCTGCCTCCATCTCCTTGTTGCTCAGCACCAAACAGCATCTCAAGGAACAGTTCGTGGGCACCAGCCGGCATTCTCTCCTCAAGTACAGACATTGGCATCCAGCATCTGCCAACTCCTCACACCCAGCTGGCTACCAGTCAGACACACTTTGCATTGGAGGACTTGCCAGCGAGTAGCTGTGATAGGCTACAATGAGGGCATTTTGTGTATCCATGGATGGACAACTGAATCACCTACTGGCCCAGGCTGCCTCATCGGGCTGCTCACTCCTTCTCTTAGCCCTCGCTCACCCAGTACCCAGCTGTCTGCTCACAGCATCCCAGCCTTGCCTTCCCATTCGGTGCCAATTGGTTCAGTCACACAACCAGGCAGCTGATCCTTCATACGCTCAGGCAAGGGCCTGGAACCTTGTGCAAAGTCGGGCAAAGGCCGTCCTGTGGTTCCAGCTCTTGCTCATTGATGGAGTGCAAGCCTTTCACCCAACGACTGGGTGAGCTGGGGTGCTCGGATTGCCAGCGGCATGCAGAGGATGATGCACTGTTCCTGTGCGAAACTAGCCATAAGATGGAGTAGGAGATGAAGGCCATTCAGCCCATCAACTCTACTTACCTATTCAATGAGATCATGGCTGATTTGATAACATTAGATTCCCTTACTTGCCTATCTTAGTCTAGAATGTTCTTAACAACTCAGCAGTGACAGTCCTCTCTGGTAAAGAATTCCAAAGATTCCTTAGCCTCTGAGAGAAGAAATTCCTCCTGAGCTCTGCCTTAAATAGACAACAATTTAATCTGAGATAACATCCTCTGGTCCTAAATCCTTCCAGAACTGCAAACCCTCCCAGCTGGAAGGTTACCCATAAAAGGCAGGGCAACTCCAACTCAGCCAATTACCTCCCTCCTCAGTAACGTGATGGACGGTATCAGTAATATTGCTGTCAAGCAGCCCCTGCTCAGCAATAACCTGCTGAGTGAGGCCCAGTTTGCAAGGGCCACTCAGAACAAAACAGCCGTGGTTCAAACGTGGACAAAACAGCTGAATTCCAGAAGTGAGGTGATGCAGCATTTGACATGAAGGCTGCTTTTGACTGAGTGTGGCATCTAGGAATCCACAGTAAACTAAAGTCAGTGGGAAACAGAGGGCAAACTCTCTGCTGGCTGGAGTCATACCTGTTACAGAGGAAGCTGGTTGTGGTTGTTGGAGGGTCAGTCATCTCAGCTCCAGGACATCTCTGCAGGAGTTCCTCAGGGTAGCATCCTCAGCCCAACCTTTCGCTGCTCCATCAATGACCTTTCCCTCCACCATCAGGTCAGACGTGGGGATGTTTGCTGATGATTGCACAGTGTTCAGCACCATTCACCACTCCTCAGATCCTGAAGCAGCTCATGATCAAGTGCAACAAGACTGGGCTGATATCCAGGGCTGGGCTGATAGGTGCAAGTAATTTCTGTGCCAAATAAGTGCCAGACAATAACCATCACCAACAAGAGAGAGGCTAACCATAATTAATAAACGCAGCGAATGCTGGAGAAACTCAGAAAGTCCAGCAGCGTTTGTGGAAAAGAGAAACAGAGTGAACCAGGGAAGCAACGGCCTTGTGGAATAATCACTGGAATTAAGAGTCTAATGATGGCCATGAATCCATTGTTGATTGTTGGAAAAACCCCATCTGGTTCAGGAATGTCCTTTAGGGAAGGAAACTGCCATCCTTACCTGGTCTGGTCAACATGTGACTCCAGACACACAGCAATATGGCTGACTCTTAACTGCCTTCTGGGCAATTAGGGATGGGTAATGAATGCTGCCTGGTCAGCGATGTCCTTATCCAGTGAATAACTAATTTTAAAAAGTCACTTTTCTTTGGAAATCAATTTCTTCAGCAGTTTCCAAACCCATGACCTCTACTACCTAGAAGCACGAGGGCAGCAGATCCATAGGAACATCACCCAGACGCTTCTCTCCAAGTCACTCACATTCTGACCTGGAAAAATACCACCGTTCCTTCAGTGTCACTGGTCAAAACCCTGGAAGACCCTCCCTCAGAGCATTGTGTTGTGGTTCAAGCAAGTAGCTCACCACCATCTTCTCAAGCGCAACTAGGGATGGCCAGGGAGCAATCCCCACATAGCATTGATGGAGCGAATTAAGAAAAAGTGTGGCCAATCCGTGAAGTCAAAGTTAAAAATGCAAAGCCCACATTAATATCACTCCATTAACTGATTAATTAGATTTAATTTTACAACCCATCAACTCAATACAACGCAGTTAAAAACAAAACATCCCTGACGTATGCACAACTCTGAGATCTCAGCCTGATCTACACCCAGACCCACTCACTCATTCACAGCCAAACCAGCTCCCCCTGTCAGTCAGTGCCTTTGACTGTCAGAGTTTCTGTCATTCAGGCCCTTTGGTGAAGGAGATAGAGGAGCAGAACGGTGGAGGGTTAGGGAACACTGAGCAATTCTGGGCTGATGGTCCTCAATAATCTCTTCCCAGATTGGCTGTGCCGTCCGTTGCTATGGTTTTCTTCAATCCCTCTTTCTGCCAACCTCCTCCACAGGTGACATCCTGATGAATCTGACTCTTGGGTTTGATCGGCACAGCATTCATCTTCACCTTCTGGTGAAAATAATCCAGTTTGTGTCTACCAGCCAGTGTTTTGGTCAATATTTCTGTCAGCCTCTATCTCTGTCAGTCAGTATGCCTTCCAGTGTCTCTGACAATGTTGCAGTCCATTGTATACTGCAATGGGGACAAACAGCAACACTCAGAGTTCGGAACTGGTGCTGGAGGCTGGTCCTGTTGAATATTGTTGGGGACAGAACCCTTTTTCATTAACTTAAGAGAGATGGTGGCAGTATGGCAATGTGCCTGGACTAGTCATTTAGAATTGAAAATATGTTGCTGGAAAAGCGCAGCAGGTCAGGCAGCATCCAAGGAGCAGGAAATTCAATGTTTCAGGCATAAGCCCTTCTTCAGGAATGAGGAAAGTGTGTCCAGCAGGCTAAGATAAAAGGTAGGGAGGAGGGACTTGGGGGAGGGGCGATGGAGATGCGATAGGTGGAAGGAAGTCAAGGTGAGGGTGATAGGCCGGAGTGGGGTGGGGGCGGAGAGGTCAGGAAGAAGATTGCAGGTTAGGAAGGCGGTGCTGAGTTCGAGGGATTCAACTGAGACAAGGTGGGGGAAGAGGAACTGAGGAAACTGGTGAAATCCACATTGATGCCCTGGGGTTGGAAAGTTCTGAGGCAGAAGGTCTTCCTCCAGGCGCCGGATGGCGAGGGAGTGGCGGTGGAGGAGGCCCAGGACCTGTATGTCCTTGATAGAGTGGGAGGGTGAGTTGAAATATTGGGCTGCGGGGCAATGGAGTTGATTGGTGCTGGTGTCCCAGAGATGCTCCCTAAAGCGCTCTGTGAGGAGGCGTCCAGTCTCCCCAATGTAGAGGAGATTGCATCGGGAGCAACGGATACAATAAATGACATTGGTGGAAGTGCAAGTAAAAATTTGATGGATGGGGAAGGCTCCTTTGGGACCTTGGATGGAGGTGAGGGGGAGGTGTGGGTGTGGGTGTGGGTGGTAGCAAGGGAAAGTGCTGGGAGGGTCGGTGGGTTGTTGGAGGGCATGGACCTGACCAGGTAGTCAGGGAGGGACGATCTTTACAGAAAACAGATAGAGGTGGGGAGGGAAATATATCCCTGGTGATGGGGTCCGTTTGCAGGTGGTGGAAATGGCGGAGGTAGATACAATGTATATGGAAGTTGGTGGGGTGGAAGGTGAGGACCGGGGGGGATTCTGTCCTTATTGTGGTTGGAGGGGTGAGGTTCAAGTGCAGAGGGGCAGGAAGTGGACGAGATGCACTGGAGGGCATCATCAACCATGAGGGAGGGGAAATTGTGGTCTTTAAAAAGAAGGAGGCCATCTGGTGTGTTCTGTGGTGAGACTGGTCCTCCTGGGAGCAGAAGCAGTGGAGATGGAGGAATTGGGAATAATCTGTGGGTGGAACTGGTCCTCCTGGGCGTCTGTTTCATCCACTATCTCAGTCAGTCAGTGTCCTTATCTATAAATACATCTGTGTGACAATGCTGTCACTTTACTTTGTCATTGGGTTTTTTTTCAAATGAAGCCATACAGGACGAAGTGGCAGGGGAGTGGCCAGTCCTCCCAGTTTTTCTAGTTTGGTTCAGTTGTAACAGTCAGCAGCTGCTGCAATGCGAAGAAGTTCCAACCTTCAGCAGATGATCCCTGGCTGACCTTTCTCTCTGAAATCTCTCCTGTCTGTAAGAACGTGGGTTTGAATTTACCTTTTGCCAAGGGGTGTGTTTATGGGATGTTATGGGAATTGGAACATCTCCTTCGTTAAGTTGCGGTATCGATTTGTTTAAATTTTTCAATAGTTAAGTTATTCTAAATCCCATTTTCTTTGTTTAAGTTTCAACTGTAGTATTTAAACAAATTCTCTTTTGCTTAAAGCCGAGTGGTTTGACCAACTGCGTCACACCTGGAATATCCACTTCACATCTGCCTTTAAGATAAGAAAAGTTAGGGTTTAGGCTTCCTTCTTAAAATACTCTGAGAGTCTGGCCTGGTGCATAACAATCTGTTAGATTGACAGTTACTCTGTCAATCATTTCCTTGTCACTCAGTTCCTGTGTAAACTTGTCAGTTACTGCCTCTGTTTCACTATTCAGTAGTGTCTTTGTCTGTTTCTGTTCATATGTCCCTCTGATAGTCAGTATCTCCATCAGCCACTGCCTCTCTCAGTTACATTCACTAACTCATACAGTAGTCAGCATCTCTTTCCATCTGTCAGTCTGTCAGCGTATCCCTCAGCACCTCTTTGGATCAAGTTTTCTGTCAGCATCTTCCTCTATCACTGAGTATCTTCCAGCTGGTCACACTGTCACTGTCAGGCAAAACCAGTCAATGGCTGCTCTGTCCAAACAAGCACAGAGATGAAAAATAGACAGAGGGAGAAAACAGAGTATGAGAAAAAGCTAGTTTGGAACATTTGAGTTCATACAAGCATTTAAGAAAGAAAAAGAATAGTTAAAGGGAGTGCTGGCACCTGGAGACTGAGAATGGGGAATGGTTAACGAGGGGGTCAGGAAATGGAGAGAGAGCTGGTTTCACTGGAAAAGACACATTTCACTTCCTGGTAGTAATTCTACACCAAGAGGTGAAATGTGGGGAGATTTAACATAATCCCCCAGTGATTTATAAATGAATATTTTTTAAAAACTTAAAAACCTAATGCAATTAAGTAGAGTTGATATGGTGTTGTAAAAGGGAAAATGGTGTTTCTGACAAATGTGTTAATGTTGTTGGAGGAAGGAACATGCCCCATGGGAAACTGAGGAAAGACGTTATAGATGGGGTGTGCTGGATTGCCAAAAGACCTTCAGTAAAAGGTGCCACATTAAATTTATTCCATTTTAGTCAATGTTCCCTATCCAGAAATAATGAACAGAGTTTAAAAATAAAGGACCATCCACTGAAGACAGAGATGAGATGAATATTTTTTCCTCCTCCAGGGGACAGTGGAGGTTTAGTGATTGTATGTTTTTAAAGGTGAGATGGATAGATCCATGATCGACGAGGGAGTTAATGTTTAAAGGCCGACAAGTCCCCTGGAACTCATGATCTGCTTCCAAGGCTCTTAAAGAGATAGTGGTGTGTTCATTCCCACCAGGCCAATGGGGAATCACCAGTTAATGTTCTCATGGAGCTCATTGAGTCTGAGTTCCCTTGATAGCAGCAATGGCCTCTTTGCTACCTTCTCCCTAGCCCCCGCCCTCCCCTCCATTTATCTCTCCACCCTGGAGGCTTCCTGCCTCTATTCCTAAACGTCGAGTTTCCTGCTCCCCGGATGCTGCCTGACCTGCTGTGCTTTTCCAGCACCACTCTGATCTAAAAGCTGGCAATGGCTGCCCAACTGCACCTCACCACCTGAGCCCTATATAAAGCAAACCTATTACTGGGGTTGGTCGGGGGGGGGGGGGGGTAAAAAAAAGGAGTGGGAAAGTGGCTGAATTGTGCGTGATCATGTTTCTGGATATATAAGAAATGCAGAGCCAGTAAGAGTTGTTGTGGTATAATAATGGTGTTCCTACATCTGGGCTCTAGCAGCCTGAGTTCAAGTCCACTTGCACCAGAGATGTGTAACAGCGTTGATTAAATATAAAAGTGGAAGTATTTACATTATAGGTTGCTCTTTTATGGTGATACAAATAGTTACTGTGCTGAGTGTGGAAATAAGGGCACTGTTCCATTTAGGAGAAAGTGAGCTCTGCAGATGCTGGAGTATCAGAGCTGAAAATGTGTTGCTGGAAAAGCGTAGCAGGTCAGGCAGCATCCAAGGAGAGGAGAATCGACGTTTCGGGCATTCCTGATGAAGGGCTTATGCCCGAAACGTCGAATTTCCTGTTCCTTGGATGCTGCCTGACCTGCTGCCCTTTTCCAGCAACACATTTTCAGCTCTGTTCCATTTAGCACTACCTCTCGGTCTTGGTGATCATTATGTGCTTGAAATTTTACCAGACTAAGTCAAATGGGAAGCTCAATTCTACAAACACTTCAATGATTCTTGGACTGGATCCAGTAGCTCAATTCAAAAGACAGTTTCAGTTCTATTTCTGTTCCAAAGCTTGAGTGCACAGAGATCTTTGGTGAGCTATTATTTAGTGAAATTGGTCGGCACAACATTGTGGGCTGAAGGGCCTGTTCTGTACTGTTCTATGTTCTATATTCTAAAACACATCCAGTCACTTTTGATGGTTTATATAGCCCATCATGGGCTTTGCATGTAAGTTTTGGATTGGCGCCATAGATACCACTAGGTGGCTGTTAACATGAAAAATCATGCCACGGGAATTTGATGGTGGGAAAGCTGTTTGTTTGTGTGTGATAACACTCCCTGATATAAAAAAAAGTAGACTCAGGGATGGTTCTGCAGAGCTGGGTTGAGACTACACCATGAATAATGTCTCGACTTGTGGGTTCAGCAATAAACAATATCCCTTTCCAGTCAGGTTTCCTGAGTTGTTGCATTTGACATGAGAGACAGCCTTTTGTTTCAATGAACAGAGTAAGACCATGATGGGGAAATGTTGGAGATTCTGTTGTATGGAAAACTGGCACCTTGTGTCAGGTGTGGACGATTAGCCCCAGTAAACTGAAAGAATTTGATACTTTTCTCTGGCAAATGGGAAGAATGGGATCTCAATCAGTGTCTCCGTTAGTCAATTTCTGTCAGTCAGTGACTGTCAGTCAGTGATTCTGGTGGTCAGTGACTGTCAGTCAATGACTCTGTCAGTCAGTGATTCTGGTGGTCAGTGACTGTCAGTCAATGACTCTGTCGGTATGTGATTCTGGTGGTCAGTGACTGTCGGTCAGTGACTCTGTTGGTCCGTGATTCTGGTGGTCAGTGACTGGCAGTCAGTGACTCTGTTGGTCAGTGATTCTGGTGGTCAGTGATTCTGGTGGTCAGTGACTAGCAGTCAGTGACTCTGTTAGTCAGTGACTGTCGGTCAGTGACTGTCGGTCAGTGACTGTTGGCCAGTGACTCTGTTGGTCAGTGATTCTGGTGGTCAGTGACTGTCAGTCAGTGACTCTGTTGGTCAGTGAGTCTGGTGGTCAGTGACTGTCGGTCAGTGACTCTGTTAATCAGTGATTGTCGGTCAGTGACTGTTGGCCAGTGACTCTGTTGGTCAGTGATTCTGGTGGTCAGTGACTGTCAGTCAGTGACTCTGTTAATCAGTGACTATCGGTCAGTGACTGTCGGCCAGTGATTGTCGGTCAGTGACTCTGTTGGTCAGTGACTCTGTTGGTCAGTGATTCTGGTGGTCAGTGACTGTCGGTCAGTGACTCTGTTGGTCAGTGATTCTGGTGGTCAGTGACTGTTGGTCAGTGATTGTCGGTCAGTGACTGTTGGCCAGTGACTCTGTTGGTCAGTGATTCTGGTGGTCAATGACTCTTATCAGTTAACTTCTGTCAGTCAGTGTCTCTCTCACTCTGTGACTGTGTTAGTATTTTCCATCAGTTAATGTCCAGTCAGTGCAGTTTTTGTGTTGACTGTGTCAATACTAATAGTAGGTGCCAGTCAGTCTCCCTGTCTGTCAGGATCTCTGTTATTTAGCTTATGTTAACCCTTGTCCCTGTCAATGCATCTATTCATTCATATCCATGTCATGCTGTGCATCTGTCAATCAGATTCTGTTGATGACTGTCCCATTGATTAAGAAATGCACTTTAATGGGCGAAAACACTTTAATGGCTTCTTTCAAAAGACTTATTCAATTCAAAATGCCTCAGGATGGTTTGTCAGGATATGTGCCACACCTTTTGTCAGTGAGAGGCAGTCAGCCACTACGCTGACTGGGTTATGAAATCCACACACCAGGATCGCACTATGGCACAGATTGAAATTTCAGTTCAGTAAAAGGAGACTCGTGGAGTCATAGCATTGTACAATATAGTTTGGTCCAATGACAGCACGCTGAACAGATATCCTAAATTAATCTAGTCCCATTTGCCAGAATTTGGCACATATCTATTGAACTTGGAGATAGTGAAGGGGATGGAAAGTCAGACTTGACGAAGTGTGGAGCTGGAAAAAGCTCTGCAGGTCAAGCAGCACCTGGGGAGCAGGGGACACAACATTTCAGGCCGGAACCTTTCATCAGCATGGGGGAGGAGGAAGGTGGCTGAGAAATAAACAAAACGGGGATGGGACTGAGGGAAAGGTAGGTGGGATGGCAAAACGTAGCTGCAGTTATGAGGAGATAGTGTTTGGTCAATGGCAAGGGTGGACTGGATAGATGGGAAGGAAAATAGACAGGTAGGTAAGGGCAAAGGGGCTTGGCAGAAAAGGAGGGCTAGACCTAGGATGAGCTGTGGGGAGGAGGAGGGGGGTGGTTGGATGGGAGGAGGGAGAGGTGGTGTGGGGGAGGGGGAAGATGGTGGGGATTAGAAAGCTGGTGAATTCTATGGCAAGGCTGTAAGGTTATAAGCCCCCAAGGTGGAAAGTGAGGTGTTCTTCCTCCAGTTTGCGCTTGGCCTTATTTTGACGATGGAGGAGACCCAGCTTGGGCATGTGATTGGGGGAGTGGGAGGGGAGTTGAAATGCTGGCAAACGGGAAAGTGGTGCTGATTGGAGCAGACCGACCAGAGATGTTCCCTGAGCTGCTGCCTGGGTTTGAGGTCAGCCTGTCTGATGTAGAGGAGATAACATTAGGAGCAATGGATGCAATAAATCAGTTAGAGGAAATGCTGGCGAATCTCTGCAGGGGTTGGAATGATTGTTTTTGTCCATCGATGGAAGTAAGAGGGGGCGCATGTTTTGTATCTCCTGCAGCCACATGGGAAGGTGCAGCTGGGGAGGAGAGGTTGGTGGGGAGTGTGGACCTAATAAGGGAGTCGCTGAGGGAACACTCCCTACGATAAAGTGGACAGGGGGAGGGAGGAGAATGGCATTTTGGTGATGGGGTCAGACTGCAGGTGGCGGAAGGGGCGGAGGATGAGGCGCTGGATTAGGAGATTAGTGGGAGGGAATCTGAGGACCAGGTGGATGCTGTCCATGTTGAGGTTGGGGAGTGGGATTTGAGAGCAGAGGTATGGGAGACTGAGGAGAAATGGTTGAGGGCATTTTTGATCTCGGGAAAGGGGAAATTACGGTCTTTGAAACATCCATGCATGTTCTGCAGTGGGATCACTAATCCCGGAAGGAGTTATGAGGCAGAGGCATTGGGAGTAACGGACCGTATTTTTGTGGAGGGGGATGGGAGGAGGTGTTTGCGGGAGGGGGATGGGAGGAGGTGTGTGCGGGAGGGGGATGGGAGGGGGTGTTTGCAGGAGAGGGAATGGGGGGAGGAGTTTGCGGGAGGGGGTATAGGCGGAGGTGTTTGCGGGAGGGGGAATGGGAGGAGGTGTTTGCGGGAGGGGGAGTGGGAGGGGGTGTTTGCGGGAGGGGGATGGGAGGAGGTGTTTGCGGGAGGGGGATGGGAGAAGGTGTGTGCGGGAGGGGGATGGGAGGTGGTGTTTGCGGGAGGGGGATGGGAGAAGGTGTTTGCGGGAGGGGGAGTGGGAGGGGGTGTTTGCGGGAGGGGGATGGGAGGAGGTGTTTGCGGGAGGGGGATGGGAGGAGGTGTGTGTGGGAGGGGGATGGGAGGAGGTGTGTGCGGGAGGGGGAATGGGAGGAGGTGTTTGCAGGAGGGGGAATGGGGGAGGTGTTTGCGGGAGGGGGGATAGGCGGAGGTGTTTGCGGGAGCGGGAGTGGGAGGGGGTGTTTGCGGGAGGGGGATGGGAGGAGGTGTTTGCGGGAGGGGGATGGGAGGAGGTGTTTGCGGGAGGGGGATGACGGAAGGTGTTTGCAGGAGGGGGGAATGGGGGGAGGTGTTTGCGGGAGGGGGATAGGAGGAGGTGTTTGAGGGAAGGGGATGGGAGGAGGAGTTTAAGGGAGGGGAGATGGGAGGAAGTATTTGTGGGAGGGGAATGGGGGAGGTGTTTGCAGAAGGGAGAGTGGGTTGATGTATTTGATGGAGGGGGAGTGAGAGGAGGTGTTTGGGGAGGGGGATGGGAGGAGGTGTTTGCAGGAGGGGGATGGGAGGAGATGTTTGTGGGAGGGGGATGGGTGGAGGTGTTTGAGGGAGGGGGTATTGGAGGAGGTGTTTGCGGGGGGGATGGGAGGTGTTTGTGGGAGGGGAAGTGGGAGGAGGTGTTTGCAGGAGGGGGATAGGAGGAGGTGTTTGGGGCAGGGGGAATGGGAGAAGAAGTTTGTAGGAGGGGGATGGGAGGAGGTGTTTGCGGGAGAGGGAGTGGGTGGAGGTATTTGAGGGAGGGAGAGTGAGCAGAGGTGTATGTGGGAGGGGGGATGGGAGGAGGTGTTTGCTGGAGGGAGATGGGAGAAGGTGTTTGTGGGAGGGGATGGGAAGGTGTTTGCGGGAGGGGGATGGGAGGAGGTGTTTGCTGGAGTGGGGAAGGGTCGAGGTGTGTGCGGGAGGGGGGAAGGGTCGAGGTATTTGGGGGAGGGGGATGGGAGGATGTGTTTGAGGGAGAGGGATGGGAGGAGGTGTTTGTGGGAGGGGATTGGGGAGGTGTTTGCGGGAGTGGCTATGGGAGGAGGTGAGTTTGGGAGGGGGATGGGGGGAGGTGTTTGTGGGAAGGGGATGGGAGGATTTGTTTGAGGGAGGGGGGATGGGAGGAGGTGTTTGCAGGAGGGGGGAAGAGTCATGGTTTTTGGGGGAGGGGGATTGGAGGATGTGTTTGTGGGTGTGGGAGGTGATGTTTGCGGGAGGGGGATGGGAGGAGCTGTTTTCGGGAGGGGGGATGGTGGGAGGTAGTTGTGGGAGCGGGATGGAGGAGGTGTTTGAGGGAGGGGGAGTGGGAGGATGTGTTTGAGGGACGGGGATGGGAGGAGGTGTTTTTGTGAGGGGGATGGGGGGAGGTGTTTGCAGGAGGAAACGGGACGAGGTGTTTGCGGGAGGGGGAATAGGAGGAGATCTTTGCTCGAGAGTGTGTGTGGGGGGTGTTTGAGGGGGGGGGATGGGGGAGGATTTTGCGACGAGAGAGTGGGAGGAGTGTTTGCGGGAGGGGGAGTGGGAGGAGGTGTTTGCAGGGGTGGATGTGACGGGTGTGTTCTGGTGGGGGCTGGGAGTAGATGTGTGCGGGAGGGGGAATGGGGTGAGGTGTTTGCCGGAGGGGGGATGGGAGGAGGTGTTTGCGGGAGGGGGAATGGATGAGGTGTTTGCGGGAGGGGGGATGGGAGGAGGTGTTTGCGGGAGGGGGAATGGATGAGGTGTTTGCGGGAGGGGGGATGGGAGGATGTGTTTGCGGGAGGGGGGATAGGAGGAGGTGTTTGCTGGAGGGGTAAGGGAGGAGGTGTTTGCGGGGGGGGGAATGGGAGGAGGTGTTTGCGGGGGGGGATGGGTGGTTGTGTTTGCGGGCGGAGGGCATGGGAGGAGGTGTTTGCGGGAGGGGGATGTAGTTGAGGTAGCATTCACCTGTATTTCCTCTAATATGATGCATTGCATCATTCGTCCTGATGTGGTCTCCTCTACATCAGAAATACTGATCGCAAACTTGTAGACTAGTTCAGGGAACATCTCTCATCCATGCCATCCAATCAGCAGCACCTTCCAGTTACCAGCCATTTCAACTCCCCCTCCCACTCACCCAACCACATTTCCATCCTGGGCCTCCTCTTCAGTCAACACAAGGCCGTATGCAAACTGGAGGAAGAACACTTCATCTTCCTTCTTGGGAATAATTAACCATACGGCTTTAACATAGAATTCACCAGCTTCTAAACCTCTCCACCCCCACCTTATCCCAGGTCCAGCCCTCCCTCTCCGCCCTGCCCCTTGACCTGAAATGCCTGTCCTTCTTCCTTCCCATCTATCCACTCCACTCTTCGCACTGACCAATCACGATCACCTCCTACCTGCATGCACTATCGCCAACCCACCTGCCTTTCCCGCAGCTCCACCTCCCTCCTTCCTGCCCTCTCTCTATTTCTGAGCCCCTTCCTCCTCCCCAGTCCTGATTAAAGTTTCCATCTTGAAACATTGACTCCCCTGTTCCTCAGATGCTGCTTAACCCATTGTGCTTTTTCCAGCTCCACATTTTTTTAACCCATATCTCTCTGAACCTTTGCTATTCACATACTCATCCAGATGTCTTTTCACTGTGCCAGCATCCACCAGCTCCTCTGGCAGCTCTGTTCATACCTGCACTACCTTGTGTGGAAAGGTTCCCCCTTATGTCCACTTTATTTCTGTCCCCTCTCATCTTAAAGCTCTGCCCTCTAGTTTTTTTAAAAACTTACAGTGTGGAAACAGGCCCTTCGGCCCAACAAGTCCACACTAACCCTCCGAAGAGCAACCCACTCTGACCCATTCCCCTACATTTACCCCTTCACCTAGCACTATGGTGTAATTTAGCATGTCCAATTCACCTAACCTGCACATTTTTGGACTGTGGGAGGTAACCAGAGCACCGGGAGGAAACCCACGCAGACACATGGAGAATGTGCAAACTCCGCACAGAGAGTTGCCTGAGGCGGGAATTGAACCTGGGTCTCTGGCGCTGTGAGGCAGCAGTGCTAACCACTGTGCCACCATGCCGCCACCAATTTAGACTACCCCACCCTGGGAAAAAGACCTGGTTATTCACCCTTTCCATGCCCCTGCTGATTTTATGAACCCGTCTGTCTCTGACGCTCCAAGGAAAAAGCCCCAGCCTCGTCAGCCTCTCCCTTTCGCTCAAACCTTCCAACCCCAGCAATGTCTTTGTCAATCTTTTCTGAACCCTTTTCAAATTTTACAGCATCTTTCCGATAGCTGGGACACAAGAATTGAATGCAGCGTTCCAAAATGGCCTGACCAATGTTCTGTACAGCTTTAACATGACCTCCCAACTCCTGTACTCAATACACTCAGCAAGGAAGGCACGTATACAAAAGTTTTCTTCACTACGCTGTTTACCTGTGACACCACCTTTGAGGAACGATGAACCTGCACCCCAAAGTCTCTTTGTTCAGCAACGTTCCCCAGGACCCTAGCATTAATTGTGTACTTCCTGCCCTGATTTTCCCCTCCCAAATACAGTACCTCACCTTGATCTAATCTGGAATGAGAAGTAAGTGATCCTAATGGCAACCATGCGACCATTCTCAATTATCATCAGGTTCACTAACGTCCTTTAGGGAAGGAAACTGCTAGCCTTACCTAGTCTGGCCTACGTGTGACTCCAGACCTATAGCAATGTGGGTGACTCTTAACTGCCCTCCAGACAATTAGGGATGGACAATAA
Organism: Hemiscyllium ocellatum; assembly: GCF_020745735.1. Lineage (NCBI taxonomy): Eukaryota > Metazoa > Chordata > Chondrichthyes > Orectolobiformes > Hemiscylliidae > Hemiscyllium > Hemiscyllium ocellatum. The sequence continues at coordinate 51,433,400 of NC_083426.1, forward strand.
ATGTTGGTCAAACCAGCAACATCCACATCCCGTAAACAAATAAAAAACAAATGACCAGTAGCCAATTGATGGGCACAGCATAGAGACCTTTTTGAAATCAATGTTTTGAAAGGCTTCTCTGTACCATGTGCTTTGTATTATGACTGTGACACACCCTGCATGTTAATCAGGATATCTTCCAGTCAGAGTTTCTACTTATCTGCATTATTCACCGTGTCAGACTGTGTCTGTCACTATTTCTGTGGTGCAGTATTTGTCTTTCTCTGCCTCAGTCAGTCTGTGCCATTATCAACTAATAATCTCACAGTCAGCCTGCGTTTCAGCTTGTCATCATCTCTGTCAGGCTGTGAGTCATCTCCAGTTGGTTTCAGTCAGTCGGTCTCTCAGTGATTATCTCAGGATGTTCCTCTCGGGGATGATGCTGTATAACATTCACCTATTGCCGACTTGCTCATGACCTTTAGTAAGTGGGCAAGGGTTAGAGAGGCATACACCCAACCTCACCCTAGTGAGGCCCTTAAGTGGGTCACTTAATGATAACTGCTGCAAATGTGTTGCTGGTCAAAGCACAGCAGGCCAGGCAGCATCTCAGGAATAGAGAGTTCAATGTTTCGAGCATAAGCCCTTCATCAGGAATAAGAGAGAGAGAGAGCCAAGCAGGCTAAGATAAAAGGTAGGGAGGAGGGACTAGGGGGAAGGGCGATGGAGGTGGGATGGGTGGAAGGAGGTCAAGGTGAGGGTGATAGGCTGGAGTGGGGTGGGGGCGGAGAGGTCAGGAAGAGGATTGCAGGTTAGGAGGGCGGTGCTGAGTTGAGGGAACCGACTGAGACAAGGTGGGGGGAGGGGAAATGAGGAAACTGGAGAAATCTGAATTCATACCTCGTGGTTGGAGGGTTCCCAGGCGGAAGATGAGGCGCTCCTCCTCCAGCCGTCGTGTAGTTGTGTTCTGCCGGTGGAGGAGCCCAAGGACCTGCATGTCCTCGGTGGAGTGGGAGGGAGAGTTAAAGTGTTGAGCCACGGGGTGATTGGGTCGGTTGGTTCGGGCGGCCCGGAGGTGTTCTCTGAAGCGTTCCGCAAGTAAGCGGCCTGTCTCACCAATATAGAGGAGGCCACATCGGGTGCAGCGGATGCAATAGATGATGTGTGTGGAGGTACAGGTGAACTTGTGGCGGATATGGAAGGATCCCTTGGGGCCTTGGAGGGAAGTGAGTAATGATAACTCAAGGGCTGCTTCCTGCTGAAGGGAGAAGAGTGTGGGGGAGGATGGGGATTGTGGGAGTTCAAAATACGAAGGGAGAAATGGGGGCGGATAATAATGGAGAGAGAGTCGGAAGGAACAGGGGACAAAGGGACAGGTGAATAGGAGAAGACAGTCAATGTTGGAGTGGGAGTGGGGTATGAGGGAGAATGGGGAAGAGGGAGTGGAAGGAGGCAGGGATAGAAGGGAAGGAGGAATGGGGAGAAGGAGGAAGGAATAGTGGGTGGAGGAATGAGGAAGGAGTATGTCGGATGACTGTTAGAGAGTGATAATGAGAGAAGACAGCGGGAAATGCAGGGGGGTTAGGAAGGGGGAATAGAGTGAGGGCAAATGTGTATGGTGGAGGTAGGGAGGGAGAACAGGGATAAGGGGATGGAGGAAAGGAGGGCAGGGATGGGGAATGGGGTAAGGGAGAATGGGGATGGGAGAGAGGTGGGTGGAGAGAGGGGAGGCCCAGATGCAACCTGCAGATCTATCAGGAGAAAGTGAGGACTGCAGATGCTGGAGATCAGAGCTGAAGATGGAGGGAGGAAGAGAGCTTCATTCCCGAAGAAGGGCTCATGCCCGAAACGTCGATTCGCCTGCTCCTTGGATGCTGCCTGACCTGCTGCGCTTTTCCAGCAACACATTTTCAGTGCAGATCTATCAGCCAATCTGACTGATCAGCTGCTCTCTGAGGTAAACCTCTGACAGAAATCCCACCTCCAGTACCCATCAAAGCATTGCCTGAACATCAGCAGGAATACATATCCCACTGACCTATTCAATCCTATCTGATGTCCCTGTATATCTGCTGCCCTCTTCCTTCTGGGTGGATGTGGTTGTGGGTTTGGAAGGTGCTGAAGAAGCAGGCATGTTGAATTTCTGCAGTACATCTTCGAGGTGATACATATTGTTGCTACTGAGTAGAAGTTTATGGATGTGATACCAATCAAGCGGGTGGCTTGGTCCTGGATAGGGTAAAGCTTCTTGGGTGTTGTTGGCGCTGTACCCATCCAGGCAAGTGGGGAGTATTCCATCACACTCCTGACGTGTGCCTTGTAGATGGTGGGCAGGCTTTGAGGAGTCAGAAGGTGAGATTCTTGTTGCAAAATTCCCAGCCTCTGACCTGCTGTTGCAGCCACGGTAAAAAGAATGGCTGATCTAGTTATACATCTGTCAATATCTATCAATATCTGTGTCAGTTCACATCTCTGCCAGTATGTTTATAAATTAGTGCATATCTTTTATTTCTTCAATCATGGGATATGGACATCTTTGTCATGGTCAGTAGTTGTTGCTCATTCCCTAAGTGCCCTCCAGGAGGTGGTGTCAGAGATGATCTTCTATACCCCACTAAAATATTGCAAATACAGCAAGACCAACTCCATTTATCTCCTGGGCAACAGTCTGAGATGAAGCCAGTTTGTTCAGGATCTTGGAGTCATATTTGATGCACAGCTGTGCTTCTAACCTCAAGTTCACGCCATCACTAAGGGTGTTTATTTCCAACCTCAAAACATCACCCCACTTCAGCCGCGACAGTGCATCTGCTGCTGAAATCCTCATTCATGTCACCATCACATCCAAGCTCATCCATTTCAATGCATTCCTGCCTGGTCTTTCCCCCTCTACTTTCCCTAAACCTGACGCAATTCAAAACTCGGCTGCCTGTATCTGAACTCACAGGAAGACCCATGCCCTGTCACTCTGGGCTCACAGGAAGTCCCATGCCCTGTCACTCTGGGCTCACAGGAAGTCCCATGCCCTGTCACTCTGAACTTGTAGCTTTTGAAACTTAGTTAAACGTTCAGAATTGGCTTACCTGGTTTTGCAACCTTTGTAAATTTAAACAATGCAATTTTAAAACTGAAAGAAAAGTTAGCCATTTTTAAAGGTGCAGATGGTGTTTTAATTCTCATTCGCTGAAAATGTGTTGCTGGAAAAGCGCAGCAGGTCAGGCAGCATCCAAGGAGCAGGAGAATTGACGTTTCGGGCTTGAGCCCTTCTTCAGGAATGAAGCTCTCTTCCTCCCTCCATTTTCAGCTCTGATCTCCAGCATCTGCAGTCCTCACTTTCTCCTAGGACCTTTTAATTCTCAGTGCAAAACAAATTACCTGTCAATCGATGGAGTATACCAGAAGCATCACTTTTATTCTGTTTCATGATCAGGACAGATATTGTTTCAAAACTAACGATTGCCAAACATTTAGATCATGATTCAGAGCTCAAGAGGTAGCTGGAATCATTGTGATCGATCTGTGAGGCTGATCTTTACATGGTTAGAGCGAGCAGAGAGGTGGTCACAGCACAACTACTACTGTTGCTGGCAGTGCGTTCCACGCTCCTACTACTCTCTGAGTAAAGAAACTTCTTCTGACAGCTGTCCTATATCCTTCACCCCTCAAATTTAAAGCTATGACACCTCGTGCTAGCCATCACCATCTGAGGGAAAAGGCTCTCCCTGTCCACCCTACCTAACCCCATGATTATCTTATTTGTCTCAATTAAGTCACCTCTCAACCTTTTTCTCTTGAACAGAATCAGCTTCAGTTCCCCCAGCCTTTCCTCACGAGACCTTCCCTCCATACCAGGCAACATCCTAGGAAATCTCCTCTGCACCCTGTCTAAAACTCTTCCTATAATGCGGTGACCAGAACTGTACGTAATACTCCAAGTGCGGCCGCACCTGAGTTTTGTACAGCTGCAGCATGATGTCATGGTTCCGAAACTCAGTCTCTCTACAAATAAAAGCTAACACACCGTATGCCTTCTTAACAACCCCATCAACCTGAGTGGTGACTTCAGGGATCTATGTACCTGGACATCGAGATCTCTCTGCTCATCTGCACTACCAAGAATCTTACCATTAGCCCAGTACTCTGTATTCCTGTTACTCCGTCCAAAGTGAATCACCTCACACCTTTCCACTTTAAACTCCAGTTGCCACCTCTCAGCCCAGCTCTGCAGGTTATCTATGTCCCTCTGTAACCTACAATATCCTTCAGCACTATCCACAACTCCACCAACCTTAGTGTCAACCACAAATTTAGTAACCCATCCTTCTACACCCTCATCTAGATCATTTATAAATTGACAAACAGCTGTGGCCCCAAAAAAGATCCTTGCGGTGTACCACTAGTCACCGCACTCCAAGATGAACATTTCCCATTAACCACCACCTTCTGTCTTCTTTCTGCTAGCGAATTTCTGATCCAAACCGTTAACTCACTCTCAATACTATGTTTCCGTATTTGTGCCTATCGTGGGGAACCTTATCAAACTCCTTCCTGAAATCCATATACATCACATCAACCACTTTACCCTCATCCACTGCTTGGTCACCTTCTCAAAGAACTCATTAAGGTTTGTGAGATATAACCTGCCCTTTACAAAACCTTGTTGAGTATCCTTAATCAACTTATTCCTTTCTAGATGATTATAAATCCTATCTCTTACAACCATTTCCAACATTTTACTCACAACCAAAGTAAGGCTCACTGGTCTATAATTACCAGAGTTGTCTCTACTCCCCTTCTTGAACCAGGGAACAACATTTGCTATCCTCCAGTCTTCTGGCACTATTCCTGTAGACAATGACAACATAAAGATCAAAGCAAAAGGCTCTGTAATCTCCTCCCTGGCTTCCCAGAGAATCCTAAACTAAATCCCTTCTGGCCCAGGGGACTTATCTATTTTCACACTTTCCAGAATTGCTACCACCTCCTTGTGAGCCTCAATCCCATCTAGTCTAGTAGCCTGTATCTCAGTATTCTCCTCAACAACATTATCTTTTTCCAGTGTGAATACTAGCGAAAAATGTTCCTTTAGTACCTCTCCTATCTCCTTGGACTCCACGCACAACTTCCCACTACTATCCTTGATTGGTCCTAATCTTACTCTCGTCATTCTTTTATTCCTGATCTACCTATAGAAAGCTTTAGGGTTTTCCTTGATCCTATCCGCCAACGACTTCTCATGTCCCCTCCTGGCTCTTCTTAGCTCTGTCTTTAGGTCTTTCCTGGCTACCTTGTAACTCTCAAGCGCCCTGACTGAGCCGGGGGTCATTAAGGCCATCATGTCTTCACTGGGTACACAAGAACATGCTGAATAGATGCAATGTATTTTGTCTTTAGAGAGAATTAGCAATCTACTGTGGATTAATGCTTTCCCTTCTTATGTTATGTTGAGGTTGTTCAGGATGTTGGTGCAGCGTGTTCTGGATTACTGTGTCCAGTTCTGGTTGCCCTATTGTAGGAAGGATATTGTTGAGCTGGAGCAGGTTCAGAAGAAATTTACCAGGATGGTGCTGGTAAATAGAGGGTTTGAGTTATAAGGAGTGGATGGAAAGGCTGGGACTTCTTCAGTGGAGCGTAAGACGTTGGGAGGTGGATGACCTTAAAATATGTTGCTGGAAAAGCGCAGCAGGTCAGCCAGCATCCAAGGAGCTGGAGAATCGACGTTTCGGGCATAAGCCCTTCTTCAGGAATTCCTGAAGAAGGGCTTATGCCCGAAATGTCGATTCTCCTGCGCCTTGGATGCTGCCTGACCTGCTGCGCTTTTCCAGCAACACATTTTCAGCTCTGATCTCCAGCATCTGCAGACCTCACTTTCTTCCAGGTAGATGACCTTACAGAGGTTTATAAAATGGTGAAGGGTATAGATAAGGAGAATGGCAGTTGTCTTTTCCCTCGGATGAGGGACTTCAAGCAGAGGGAGCATATTTTAAGGTGAGAGGAGAGAGTTTTAAAACTACACGGAGGGCAATCTTTTTCGTGGTTTGTGGATGGAATGAATTTTAAGAGGAAGTGATAGATGCAGGTACAATTACAACATTTAAAAGACACTTAAATAAGTACATGAATAAGAAATGTTTGGAGGGATATGGGTCTAACACGGGCAGGTGGGACTAGTCTAGTTTGGGATGATGGTCAGTATGGACTGTCTAGACTGAAGGGTCTGTTTCTGTGCTGTATGAGTCTGTGACTCTCCGTGGCTAAGAATCTTCTAATGTCACCACTGACTAACCAACTGAGTACAAAGGCTGCAGAATTGCTTCAGAGAATGAACTAAACTGACCAAGAGGACAAATATTATTTTAGTGAAGTGGTTACTAACTGAACCTGTTAAAATGCAACTTATATGCAACTGACCCATTCATTCCACTCAACTAACCTCTGAGCTATGATGGTGTCAGGTACATTTACATGCAATGGTTTTACAAATATACAAAGTCATGCAGCTTTTACCAGGGTTAGAAATTTGGATTGTGTTAAAGTCATTGGTGAAAAGGTAGTTAGGAGTTCTGTTGTTAAGATCACGCTGGTTGCACCAAAGTGCGACATTGACCACGAACCTTTGCCAGTTTCTTCTATGGTGCACACAGATTCATGGTCACACTGTAGACTGGAGCATGGGGCACACATGCAGCTGCCATAGTTGGTGGTGGCAATGAAATCAAGGTAAGGTAAGGCTGCAAGTACTTTGCAGACAAGAGTGTAATTGGCAGCTGTGCCTGTATAATCTCTAGGCAAATTAAACATATTGCAATGAATGCAAACTTACCCATAATGCACAGAACTGCAAATATGTCATTGCCTTGCTTGACTGGTCCATACTTTAAATTATTCTCACAAGAGGTCAGTAGGGGGCCTAAATGTACCCATCGTTCACCACAGACTCTCCAGGTTTCATCCAAGTTTGAAAGACCTGAAGACATCAGAGCAGAAGGAGGCCATTCAGCCCATTGAGTCTGCTCTGCCTATCAATGAGATAACAATGAAACTGGTGATCCTGAACTCCACTTTCCTGCCTTTTCCGCATAACCCTTGCTTCCCTATTTAAAGAGTTGTATATCTCAGCCTGAAATATAATCCAATCTCAACAACACTCTGCAGTAAAAGATTGCAGAGAGTCACTCCCCTCCGAGAGAAAAAAAATCCTCCACATCTCAGTTTTAAGTTTGTGACTCCTTTTTCAGAGAACTCCCAAATCCTTCTGAGCTGTAGCTTTCAGCAATCTTTCCCCATTTAAATAATATTCCCCTCCGATCATCATCTTGTCTAAAGTGCATAACATCACACGTCCCCGATTCGATTCCATCTGCCAAGATTTTGCCCATTTGCTGAACCTGTTTATATCCCTTTGTGTCATCCTCATCATTACCTTCTCACCTTTGTATCATCTGAAAACTTGTTTTGAATATATTCACTTTTCTCATCTAATTCATGAATGAAGATTGTAGGTCACTGTGGCCCCAGCGATGACCCCTGTTGCACATCACTCAGCGGTGTCAGGTCTTTCTCCTAACTCTGTCTTCTATAGTTAGCCAATCCTTTAACCAGGCAAACATACCAACTCCAACATCACGGGTTCTTGTCTTATTAAGTAGCCGAACATGTACTACTTTATTCAATGCTTTAAAAAAATTCAAATATATTGCATCCACCACTTCCCTTTTATCTGTCCTGCTTTCATAAATTTTCATAAATTTGTCGGGCATGAAGACATGGCCTTAACCTTTAACTGAACTATTTCCCTGCATTGTTCAATGTTTACGTATCCAGGTAAACAGAGGACATAGAACATAGAAAATTACAGTACAGTACAGGCCCTTCAGCCCACCATGTTGTGCCGAGCATTTAGCTCAATCTAAGATCAACCTAACCTACACATCCCTCAATTTACTGCCATCCATGTGCTTGTCCAGCAGTCACTTAAATGTTCCTAACATCTCTGACTCTACTACCATCACTGGCAGTGCATTCCACACACCCACCACTCTCTGCATAAAGAACGTACCTCTGACATCTCCCTTATATCTTTCTCCAATTACCTTAAAATTATGACCCCTCATGACAACCATTTCTGCCCTGCGGAAAAGTCTCTGGCGATCTCCTCTATCTATGCCTCCCATTACCTTGTACACCTCTGCCAAGTCACCTCTCTTCCTCCTTCTCTTCAGTGTGAACAGCCCAAACTCACTCAACCTCTCTTCATATAAGATACGCCCTCCAATCCAGGCAGCATCCTGGTAAATACGGGGTAGACCATTTAGGACAGAGATGAGGAGAAACATTTTCACCCAGAGAGTGGTGGCTGTGTGGAATGCTCTGCCCCAGAGGGCAGTGGAGGCCCAGTCTCTGGATTCATTTCAGAAAGAGTTGGATAGAACTCTCAAGGATAGTGGAATCAGGGGTTATGGAGATAAGGTAGGAACAGGATACTGATTAAGGATGATCAGCCATGATCATATTGAATGGTGGTGCAGGCTTGAAGAGCAGAATGGCCTACTCCTGCACATATTGTCTATTGTCTATTGTCTAAATCTCCTCTGCACCCTCTCTCAAGCATCTACATCCTTCCTATAATGAGGTGACCAGAACTGGACACAATATTCCAAGTGCGGTCTAACCAGGGTTTTACAGAGCTGCAGCAAAACCTCACAGCTCTTAAGCTCAATCCCCCTGTTAATGAAAGCCAAAATACCATACGCCTTTTTAACAACCCTATCAATTTGGGTGGCAACTTTGAGGGATCGATGTACATGGACCCCAGGATCCTGCTGTCCCTCCACACTACCAAGAATCCTGTCTTTAATCCTGTATCCAGCATTCAAATTCAACTTTCCCAAATGAATCACTTTGCATTTGTCCAGGTTGAACTCCATCTGCCACTTCTCAGCCCAGCTCTGTATCCTGTCAATGTTGTAGCCTGCAACAGCCCTCGACACTATCTACAATATCATCAACCTTTGTATCATCAGCAAACTTACCAACCCACCCTTCCACTTCTTCATCCAAGTCATTTATAAAAACTACAAAGAGCAGAGGCCCAAGAACAGATCCCAGTGGGACACCACTGGTCACTGACCTCCAGGCGGAAAACTTTCCATCCACTACCACTCACTGTCTTCTTTCGGCCAGCCAATTCTGTATCCAGGCAGCCACATTTCCCTGTATCCCATACCTCCCAACTTTCTGAATGAGCCTACTGTGGGGAACCTTATCAAATGCCTTACTGAATCCATATACACCACATCCACTGCTCAGCCTTCATCAATGTGTCTCGTCACATCCTCAAAGAACTCAACAAGGGCTGTGAGGTATGACCTGCCCCTCACAAAGCCATGCTGACTATCGCTAATCAAACTATGTTTTTCCAAATAGTCATTAATCCTATCTCTCAGAATCATTTCCAGTACCTTACCACAGATGTAAGCCTGACTGGTCTGTAATTCCCAGGGATTTCCCTATCCTCTTTCTTGAACAAGGCCTTACACTTTATTCCAGGTGCCTGGTATCAGATAGATAAAAATTACCAGGCTTGGTAGTTACGAAGCTGCGGTTTTGGATGACAGATATAGAAGAATGGCAGGCAGGAATAACATGTTTATTCCTTGCAAAATATTGAGGCCAACAATGTCTTTTCAACTCAGGAGAAAACAGCACCCAATTATCCATTTTCATGGAATCAGTTCATAGAGTCATAGAATCATAAACATGGAAATAGACCCTTCGGTCCAACCAGTCCATGCTGAACCTAATCCCAAACTCAACTCGTCCCAGCTGCCTGCTCCTGGCCCATATCCCTCCAAACCCTTCCTATCCATGTCATTATCAAAGTGTTTTTTAAACATTGTAACTGTACCCACATCCACAATTCCTCTGGAAGTTCATTCCACACACAAACCACCTCAATGTATTGTTTGAGAACGTAATTTGGAATATATTCTTGGCATGCTTTAAAGCAGTATTTACAAATTTGCCCACATTCCTCATCCATTTTCTGAGCTTTCCAAATTGCTTCTAACACTTTGTTGTAGATAAATATCTTGTGGTCCAAGAGATATAGGACCACACCCATCTGCTATGTTTCTTGCCCTCCTGTGCTGGTTGTTTAATGTGACAATAAACTGAATTGCCCCAGCCCCTGAATGACACAGACCATGATGAGAACATTGGGAACATTGCATGAGATGTTCAGTGAGGACCTTTGAAATCAAAAAATCCTATTTTCTGACCAGATGTTGGACAATGAGACAACATTCTCACCAGGCAAAAGGCCTACCAGCATGGATTATTGCTCATTGATAGTATTGTTTTCTTATTCTCCTCATTATTATGCATTCTCCCAGAAAAGAGGCACTGACAAATCCTAACGTGAAAGTCCAAGCCGGTACGTGGCAACTGTAGCTCTCAGCTGCTGGACATCAGGCACAACATCTCAGGGCAGTGACTGTATGCACTCCCTGTCCATGGACCTGGGCACCAGACACATACCAACCTCACTGCATTATCATGGCACATTTCCAATCCATTTACCACATGCTTCACCACATCAATACTGCACTTTAGAGCATCCCGGTGCCTCTCAATGGAATGCTGTTGCAAGAAGCCTTTGCAGAGGAGGGTAACCAGCCAGTGGATTGGACTGACAGCACCTCACAGCTGGTCACTTGCATCCTTAATGCTCCCTCACCTTGTGCCTAGCTCAATGCTCACAACATCCCTAAATCGTCTTGCCTTCTGGTGCTCTAACCCTTCAGCTGCACTTTAAGGGCTGTCTTCACTTCTGTCTTGCTTGGAGTTGAGAGCAGATACAAGTCCAGGCAGCTTGTTGTGATTAGTAACAGTCGCCTGTTAAGGCGGTGGTTGTGTTGCTGTCGAACACCATCCTACATCAGTCTCACACTTACAGAGTGCACCAGCAGCCTACAAAGCAAGCACACTGCGTACGTACCAACCAAATGGCCATACCCCAAAGTCGACTGGGATTAGTCCCCATTCACGTCAAACAAGGGAGTCCTGGTACAGTCAGTCAGAGAGTCCTGGTACAGTCATGGAGTCCCAGTACAGTCAGTCAGGGAGTCCCGGTACAGTCAGTCAGGGAGTCCTGGAATAGTCAGTCATGGAGTCCTGGTACAGTCAGTCAGGGAGTCTGGTACAGTCAGTCATGGAGTCCCAGTACAGGCAGTCAGGGAGTCTTGCTACAGTCAGTCAGGGAGTCCTGGTACAGTCAGTCATGGAGTCCCAGTACAGTCAGTCAGGGAGTCCTGGTGCAGTTGGTGAGGGAGTCCTGGAATAGTCAGTCATGGAGTCCCAGTACAGTCAGTCAGGGAGTCCTGGTACAGTCGGTCAGAGAGTCCCAGTACAGTCAGTCAGGGAGTCTTGCTACAGTCAGTCATGGAGTCCCAGTACAGTCAGTCAGGGAATCCTGGTGCAGTTGGTCAGGGAGTCCTGGAATAGTCAGTCATGGAGTCCCAGTACAGTCAGTCAGGGAGTCCTGGTACAGTCAGTCAGGGAGTCTTGCTACAGTCAGTCAGGGAGTCCTGGTACAGTCAGTCATGGAGTCCCAGTACAGTCAGTCAGGGAGTCCTGGTGCAGTTGGTCAGAGAGTCCCGGTACAGTCAGTCAGGGAGTCCTGGAATAGTCAGTCATAGATTCCCAGTACAGTCAGTCAGGGAGTCCTGGAATAGTCAGTCAGCGAGTCCTGGTACAGTCAGTCATGGAGTCCCGGTACAGTCAGTCAGGGAGTCTTGCTACAGTCAGTCATGGAGTCTCAGTACAGTCAGACAGGGAGTCCTGGTACAGTCAGTCAGGGAGTCCCGGTACAGTTAATCAGGGGGTCCTGGAATAGTCAGTCAGAGAGTCCTGGTACAGTCGGTCAGGGGGTCCTGGCTGCAGTCAGTAAGGGCAGTGCCTGTGAGCTGTCTAGAGAATTGAGCATGGTCAGTAGTCCATTTGTGTCTATCAGGGCCAGGATCCATCTCACAACAGTCCGGGATGTGGGCCATGGTAGGTCCAGAGCAAACAGACTTAGACAGGATCATAGTCAATCCCAGGGATCAGAGGATCAAAAGACAAGGGGCATTACCAGAGGTCATTAGAACATAGAACATTATAGTGCAGTAGAGGCCCTTCAGCCCTTGATGTTGTGCTGACCTGTGTAACCTAATCTGAAGCCCATCTAACCTACACTATTCCATTTTCTCCCACATGTTTATCCAATATCCATTTAACTGCCCTGAAATTTGGCAAATCTACTACAGGCAGTGTGCCCTACTACTCTCTGAGTAAAGAAACTACCTCTGACATCTGTCCTATATCCATCACCATTCAATTTAAAGCTATGTCCCCTTGTGCTAGCCAGCACCATCTGAGGAAAAAGGTTCTCACTCTCCACCCTATCTAACCCTCTGATTATCTTATATGTCTCAATTAAGTCACCACTCAACCATCATTTCTCTAACGAAAACAGCCTCAAGTCCCTCAGCCTTTCCTAAAAGACCTTCCTTCCATACCAGGCAACATCCTGGTAAATCTTCTCTGAACTCTTTCTGAAGCTTTCACATCCTTCCTATAATGGGGTGACCTGAACCGTACGCAAAACTCCAAGAACTGCCACACTATTGGAGTATGGGAATGGGAGAACTCAGTGATGGAAATTGGGGATTTCAGGCTGGGCAAGGGGGCAGCTAGGTGTACTTCAGAAGACATGAGATGCTACTGGGGTTGGGATTATTAGCAGTCAGCATTCCCTGGCCTCAACATGAAAGAGCACGTGATAGTAGGCAGCACTAAACTAGTGATAGGGTTAGAGGGTTAAGGTTGAAGGTTATGAATGTCACTCCAGCTAGCAGACAATGACAGCTGGAAAGCGATGGTGGTGGTTTGTGCACATGGTGACTGGAGGTTTCAGGATGGGGACACCTGGTGACCAGGCTGGGCCTAGGACTCAGAGGACCTGGTGTGTTCTACTTTGCCTTCCATGATGTCTTGAATCCTAAATGTGATCAAGAAGTGGAAACTGGCTATGCTCACACCCCAAGTGGGTGGAATGAGTGTTTTATTTTCTTCCTAAAGTGCAGTCTTCACCTCTGAGCAATAGAAGGCCCTTTAAGGGACATTTACACTAATCAGACATGGACAGAGGACAGGTTGAAATCACCTGTAATAATAGCATGGTGCATGTGAAATGCAGGCAGTGTCCAACTGTGTGGAGTAAATGCTGTGGATGAACAAGCCTGACCATGTTGTTGGTCCTTGCAGAATGAAGATAGATATCCCTGTGAAGCACAATTAGAGGTTGTATGAAAAGCGTCAGTGAGCCACAAAACACAGAGAGAATTCAAAAGCGCATCGACTGCAGATCACCTTGTATAGTAAGTATCATGCAATACCTTCGTACCTTACTTGGGTGATGTGACCACATCCAGGTTGCAGTCTCAGTCCTGAGACAGCACTTACAATCGCCGACTGTCTCCTCGTGACTGTGCTACATTTAATGGCAAAAGGGGCAACATCAAAGTTGCACAGGGAGGTATTCCAGGCTTTCCATGTCAGAGTCGTCTGTGCCCCTCAGTATTGAGGACTGTGCTAATCACCGCCTGAATGTGTTATGAATACTGAGTGCTCAGATCACTAAGGACTTGTTCTGTTTATGTTCCCTGCCAGGGTCACAGCTATCCTGACTGATGGCTCTACCCACAACAGGGGTATTAAGAGAAAAGGAGGATGCTCCAGAGAAAAGGAGGTTTACAAAATTATGAGGGGCATGGATAGGATAAATGGACAAAGTCTTTTCCCTGGGGTGGGGGAGTCCAGAATTAGAGGGCATAGGTTTAGGGTGAGAGGGGAAAAATATAGAAGAGACCTAAGGGGCAAGTTTTTCACACAGAGGGTGGTACGTGTATGGAATGAGCTGCCAGAGGATGTGGTGGAGGCTGGTACAATTGCCACATTTAAGAGGCATTTGGATGGGTATATGAACAGGAAGGGTTTGGAGGGATATGGGCCGGGTGCTGGCAGGTGGGACTAGATTGGGTTGGGATATCTGGTCGGCATGGACGGGTCGGACCGAAGGGCCTGTTTCCATGCTGTACATCTCTGTGACTCTCTGACTCTAAATACCTGTTGAGGTCGAGGGTAGATCCAGTGCAGCCCATTCTTCAACCATGGCAGTGGTAGAGCAGACAGAAACCCTGTTGAAGATGTGGTTTGACTGCTTGGATTGGTCAGGAGGACTGGACTGAGAGTGTTGTATTATTTCTGTATATTGTAACACAACTGGAACAGACAAAGAGGGGATGTGATGGAGGATGATGAGCTGGGAGATCATGAATGATCTTCAGAGGAGGAGGAGGAGGACTTTAAGCAGAAAGAACATCATTTTCTGCATGATAGAGCACAGCAGCAAGGGCAGCGCCTCACCAGACCGGACATCATTGATCCTTTTGGTTCCCGTAGATTTGAGCTGCGTTCAGTGATCATTTCAGTTGCTGTAAGTCGTTGGTGCTCAAATACAAGCAACCTGTTTCTGTTCCATGAGGGAAATGCAATTTCTGTTAGTTTGTTTTCTGTTGCTTTAGGTATTGCTGACTGATATGAAATATCTTGAGTGCTTGCCTGAAATGTGATGGTTCTATATTGAATAATGCTAAGCTGCTGGATGATACTGGGCATTGGGGAAAGAATGGTAGTGATCAAGTCAGTGTTACGATGGGATGTGGCTAAGGATGGTAAAGCTTTGTGGCCTAGATTTGAAACAGTGAGAAGTGGCGTCGGAGCCAGCCTTGGGAAATCTTGGTTTGTAGCTTCTGTGCCATTGCACGCACAGTGAAAGGTAACTCCAGGCCACCAGCAAGTAACCATGTACCAATGGGCTTTAAAGATGCTGCCAGCCCTGGGGATCACTTGATATCTTGGCAGCAGCAAGTTTATTCCCCTGCAGCATGTGGGAGACTATGGCTAGCATTGTCTCTGCAGGGCACCGAGGGATATTGTACCTAGTTAGTCAGGAGAATTTGCGATAATAGCATGGGCTAGCTTTCATAGTGAGAAACCATCTGTGAAACCTGATGAAAACCACACTTAGCCCGTTATGATTTCTGGTAAGATTCAGTCAATGTTTCAGTTGTAGGTTAATGGCTAACTGTACATACCAGCTGGACATTGTACAGCATTAATCTTAATCAGTCTTTGTACTCCCAGTAACCTTTTTGTCAATTAGTTGGCACTTAACAATGGTTTGTAACCTGCTTCAGGGTAGAGTTCAAATCCCAGGCATAATCTGAAAATGTTTTTCACATGCTCATGTTGCTGCTAGTGCTTCCTTCTCAATCTCTGCAGTTCCATGACATTGTAGGGTAAGATCAAAGCTACTGACTTTAATCATTTGAAAAAATCAACCCTGATGCCTATTGCATGAACAATGTATTCCAAAGATCTCATGGTTAGTTGTGAAAACACTTATTTCTCATTCATGTCTTGCTTCTTGCAAGATTGTTGATGTTGTTCTGAGTTTGACCATGTTCAGATATGGCTGAACCACAAGTTTGAATGTTATCAATCATTCAGGTAAGTCTTTCTAATCCTCAGGGAAATCTCTTATTGTTCTTTGAAGCATTTCTGCTGCTGACATAATGCCAAAAGGTAGATGACTCAAGCACTAATTTCTAAATGGTGCAATGAACACTGTTAGAAGATTAGATATTTTGTCCAGAGAAGGTTACCAAAAGCCACTGGTGGCATAAGATTTGGTTAAAGTTGTGCTTTTTGTGAGTTCCACCAGCAGCCCATCCACTGATGCCATAGTATAGATCTGTCTCTTGACTACATTGGATGAAGTCAATGCAAATTAGTATTGAGCTGTTCAGTTTTGGCACTGGCAGCATGCCAGAATGTCAATGAATTGGTTTCGTTAATGGTAAGGTCGCTTGTTGATGTAACATTGTCCTAATTTCATGCTTCACTTTCTTCAAAGGTAAATGTAGAACTTTCCTTGGAGTGAAAGGAAAATATTTGACTCGCATCTGATCTCAACATGATATGGTGAGCTGTTTGTAACCTTCCACAGCCATTGGACAATTTTAGGAATTCTGCCCTGGATCCTTCTCATTCTCCCTGCTTTTCCAATTGATCAACCTTATAAAAGAATCACAGATCTATGAATCTTTTCCAGCTATGGACACTCTTGTTTTTGAAGCACATGTAGGGTTTTTTCTGATTTTAGTTTATCAATACTACAGTATTGCTGTCAACTGACATTTTCCTTTGAGTTGAATGTCTCCTGGCCATTGGAGTCAACTGTTGGGGTACCTTCAGGCAGTCTTGTCTAGGCCACATTTCTGTGTCTGAAAGAACTGATGCATTGTCTCCAGTCTCCAACTTGATATCTGTTTTGTGCCCATTTATTTTAATACTCATTCCAATAATATTCCTATTACTTCTAGTAATGGATGTAGGTTTGCTCGCTGAGTTGGAAGGTTCAGTTTCAGACATTTCGTCACCATCCTAGGTAACATCTTCAGTGAGCCTTCAGACGAAGGCGGGCTTCATCCAGAGGCTCACTGATGATGTTACCTAGTACGGTGACGAAACGCCTGAAAACGAACCTTCCAGCTCAACGAGCAAACATACATCCAGAACCTCAACCTGAGCTACAAATCTTCTCAAAACTCACTAACTTTTAGTAATGTAGCTTTTTTTGTATTTTTGGCTCTTGAATATTACTGTTACTTGTTCTGGTGGAGTTTTTTTTGTTTGTTTTGATTTTGATTTTCACTATTTTTACTGTAACAAACTATTTTACTATTTCCGAATGTGTAGCCTTGCGGCAGGATTGGCTTTCCGCAGATTTGGTTGGACAATTTCCATGTCAATGCATCTATTCCTGCCATTGCAAGAGCCTTGAACAATTTGAGCACTGCCCTCTTGAACCACATCATGATATGTGCACTGAGAGAGGTATCACATCATCATCCCTAATAACCCCACTCTCAGGGTCCAGCAGAATGCATGTTGGGTATTATCAAATCAATGAGCTTTGGAAAATAGAGTTAAAAGGAATCCAAAGGGTTTTTCCAAATACATTAAGGTCAAGAGAGCAACTAGGGAGAGAATAGGGCCCCTCAAAGATCAGCATGGAGCCACAGAAAATGGGGGAGATACTAAACGAGTATTTTGCATCAGTGTTTACTGTGGAAGAGGACATGGATGTTTTAGAATGTAGGGAAATAGATGGTGACATCTTGAAAAATGTCCATACTACAGAGGAGGAAATTCTAGATGCCTGGAAACGCATAAAAGTGGATAAGTCCCTGGTACCTGATCAGGTGGACCCAGGAACTCTGTGGGAAGCTAGGGAAATGATTGTTGGGCCTCTTACTGAGATATTTGTATCATCGATAGTCACAGGTGAGGTGTTGGAAGACTGGAGATTTGCTCACGTGGTGGCTCCGTTTAAGAAGGGTGGTAAGGACAAGCCAGGGAATTTTAGACCATTGAGCCTGATGTCATTGGTGGGCAAATTGTTGGAGGGAATCCTGAGGGACAGGATGTAAATGTATTTGGAAAGGCAGGGACTGATTAGGGATGATCAACATGGCTTTGTGCATGGGAAATCATGTCTCATAAACTTGATTGACTTTTTTGAAGAAGCAATAAATAGGACCGATGAGGGCAGAGCAGTAAATGTGATCTATATACTGACTTCAGTAAGGCATTCAACAAGGTTCCCCATGGGAGACTGATTAACAAGGTTAGATCTCATGGAATACAGGGAGAACCAGCCATTTGGATACAGAACTGGCTCAAAGATAAAAGACAGAGGATTGTGGTGGAAGGTTGTATTTCAGACTGGAGGCCTGTGACCAGTGGAGTTCTACAAGGACCAGTGCTGGGTCCACTACTTTTCATCATTTATATAAATGATTTGGATGTGAACATAAGAGGTATAGTTAATAAGTTTGCAGATGACACCAAAATTGGAGGTGTACTGGACAGCAAAGAAGGTTACCTCAGATTACAATAGGATCTTGACCAGATGGGCCAATGAGCTAAGACATGGCAGATGGAGTTTAATTTAGATAAATATGAGGTGCTGCATTTTGGGAAAGCAAACCTTAGCAGGATTTATACACTTAATGCTAAGACCCTAGGGAGTGTTGCTGAACAAAGAGACCTTGGAGTGCAGGTTCATAGCTCCTTGAAAGTGGAGTTGCAGGTAGGTAGGATAGCGAAGAAGGTGTTTGGTATGCTTTCCTTTATTGGTCAGAGTATTGGGTACAGGAGTTGGGAGGTCATGTTGTGGCTGTACAGGATATTGGTTAGGCCACTGTTGGAATATTGCGTGCAATTCTGATCTTCCTATCGGAAAAATGTTGTGAAACTTGAAAGGGTTCAGAAAAGATTTACAAGGATGTTGCCAGGGTTGGAGGATCTGAGCTACAAGGAGAGGCTGAACAGGCTGGGGCTGTTTTCCCTGGAGCGTTGGAGGATGAGGAGTGACCTTATAAAGCCTTATAAAATCATGAGGGGCATGGATAGGGTAAATAGACAAAGTCTTTTCCCTGGGGTCAGGGAGTCCAGAACTAGAGGGCATAGGTTTAGGGTGAGAGGGGAAAGATATAAAAGAGACCTAAGCGGCAACTTCTTCACACAGAAGGTGGTACGTGTATGGAATGAGCTGCCAGAGGATGTGGTGGAGGCTGGTACAATTGCAACATTTAAAAGGCATCTGGATGTGTATATGAATAGGAAGGGTTTGGTGGGATATGGGCCGAGTGCTGGCATGTGGGACTAGATTGGGTTAGGATATCTGGTCGGCATGGACAGGTTGGACCGAAGGGTCTGTTTCCGTGCTGTACGTCTCTATGACTCTCTGACTCTAAATATTGAACCAGAAAGTATTATTTTCATATTGCATCGCTGTGTTTTTGTGCAACGCTAATGAAAAAGGGTTTACCATACCCAGCATAATCAAAGAATGCTGGAGGTCTGAAACCAAAACAAAAATTGCTGGAGAAGCTCAGCATGTCTGGCAGCATCTGTGGAGAGAAAGCAAAGTTAATGTTTCAAGTCCTTGATCAGAACTGATGAATTTCAATTTGATTGTTCCAAACCAGACTTTGTGAATGGCTGTTCTTGGACACCAGGTTTATAACTGAAACAAAAATTGACAGAACACATGTAGGCAACAAACTCATCTCAGTAATCTCAGTAATGTAAAACTGAACCCTTTTTTTGGACCATAATCCTCTTTCTCCCTCTCTCTCTCTCTCACACACACACACACACACACACACACACAGACACACACACACACACACACACACACACACACACAGAGACACACACACACACACACACACACACACACGATAGACAAACACAATTAAGGGATAAATTAACAGTAAAGAATTGTAGTTTGCTAGTTCGATACACATTTTCCAATAATGAAATATTTGGACATAGGCAAGTAGAACTGTTATTTTACCTGAATTCTGAAGTCCCCACCTAACGCTTACAGTTTGAGCAGGTTTTGAGAAATATTTACATATTTCTGACAGACTGGGATTCTTTCCTCAGGACGTTTGACTGGATTTGATTTGATTTATTGTGGCCACAGTGAAAAGTTTTGTTTTGCAAGTAGTACAGGCAATCAAGGACATTCAGATCAACGGGAGCTTAGACAGAGTGAGGCATACACGGTTACAGTGGCACGGGAGATCCACAAACCAAGATCATCATTTAGTAAGATCAACATTGTTAGAAAGTAGAGACGTCTATTCAGTTGTCGAGTAACAGCAGGGAAGAAGCCACTTCTTGAACTGTTACTGTGTGTGTTCAAGCTTCTGTACCTCCTGCCTGATGGAAGAGGTTGGAAGAGAACATTAGCAGGGTGGGAGGGGTCTCTGATGAGGTTGGCAGCCTTTCTGCAACGAGACATGTAAATGGAGCCGACGTGTGGGAGGTTGGTTTCTGTGATGGTCTGGGCTGTGCACACAACGTTCTGTAGTTTGTTATGGTCTTGGCAGAGCCCTTGCCGTACCAGTCCGTTATACACCTTAATGGAATGCTTTCTATGGTGCACCTGTAGAAGTTGGTGAGGGCCTTTATCAACATGCCAAATTTCCGAGACCACTTGAGGAAGAAAAGGTGTTGTGCCTTCTTGACTGTCACATCTACATGGGAGGTCCAGGGTAGATGGTTATCGTCATGCCTGGGAACTCCATGTTCTCAAACCCCTCCAACTCAGCTCCTTTAATATGGATAAGGTCTTCCTCCTTTTGTCCTAAAGTCAATGATCAGTTCTTTTGGTTTACTGACAATGAGAGAGAGAGATTGTTATCATTGCACCACTGTCCCACACCCTCTATCTCCTTTCTGTATTCTGACTCCTTATTGTTTTGCTCTCTGGCCTACCATGGTGGTGTTGTCTGCAAACTTGTACATGTCAAGTGTGAGGTTGTTCATTTTTGGAAGGACAAATAAGAATGTGGAATACAGGGTTAACGGTAGGGTTCTTAGTAAGGTGGAGGAACAGAGGGATCTTGGGGTCTATGTTCATAGCTCTTTGAAAGTTGCCACTCAGGTGAATAGAGTTTGTAAGAAGGCCTATGGTGTATTAGCGTTCATTAGCAGAGTCATGCAGTCATAGTCATAGAGATGTACACCATAGAAACAGACCCTTCGGTCCAACCTGTCCATACCAACCAGATATCCCAACCCAATCTAGTCCCACCTGCCAGCAACCGGCCCATATCCCACCAAACCCTCCCTATTCATATACCCATCCAGATGCCTCTTAAATGTTGCAATTGTACCAGCCTCCACCACATCCTCTGGCAGCTCATTCCATACACGTACCACTCTCTGTGTGAAAATGTTGCCGCTTAGGTCTCTTTTATATCTTTCCCCTCTCACCCTAAACTTATGGCCTCTAGTTCTGGACTCCCCACCCCAGGGAAAAGACTTTGTCTATTTGTCCTATCCATGCCTCTCATAATTTTGTAAACCTCTATAAGGTCACCCCTCAGCCTCCGACGCTCCAGGGAAAACAGCCCCAGCCTGTTCAGCCTCTCCCTGTAGCTCAAATTCTCCAACCCTAGCAACATCCTTGTAAATCTTTTCTGAATCCTTTCAAGTTTCACAACATCTTTCCGATAGGAAGGAGACCAGAATTGCACGCAATATTCCAACAGTGGCCTAACCAATGTCCTGTACAGCCGCAACATGACCTCCTAACTCCTGTATCCAATACTCTGACCAATAAAGGAAAGCATACCAAACGCCTTCTTCATTATGCTACCTACCTGCAACTCCATTTTCAAGGAGCTATGAACCTGCACTCCAAGGTCTCTTTGTTCAGGAACAAGGGCCTTACCATTAAGTGTGTAAGTCCTGCTAAGGTTGAGGGATTGAATTCAAGAGTCGTTAGGTGATGTTGCAGCTGTACAGGACTTTGGTAAGGCCACATTTGGAGTACTGTGTGCAGTTCTGGTCGCCTCACTTCAGGAAAAATGTGGAAGCTTTGGAGAGGGTGCAGAGGAGATTTACCAGGATGTTGCCTGGAACGGAGAATAGGTCGTACGAGGATAGGTTGAGAGTGCTAGGCCTTTTCTCATTGAAACGACAAAGGATGAGGGGTGACTTGATAGAGGTTTATAAGATGATCAGGGGAATAGATAGAGTAAACAGTCAGAGACTTTTTCCCCAGGTACAACAGAGTGTTACAAGGGGACATAAATTTAAGGTGAAGGGTGGAAGGTATGGGGGGATGTCAGGGGTAGGTTCTTTACCCAGAGAGTGGTGGGGGCATGGAATGCGCTGCCTGTGGGAGTGGCAGAGTCAGAATCATTGGTGACCTTTAAGCGGCAATTGGATAGGTACATGGATAGGTGCTTAATCTAGGATAAATGTTCGGCACAACATCGTGGGCCGAAGGGCCTGTTCTGTGCTGTATTGTTCTATGTTCTATGTTCTATGGTGTTCATATGGAACTTGGCTGCACAGTTATGGATGCACTGAAGGCTGAGAACGCATCCTTGCGGCGTTCTGGTGTTGAGGATTATCAACAGTTTCATGAGTCAATAGAAAATTAGACCGAGCTGGAGAGAGAGAGAGACAGACAGACAGACAGAAAACAAACCAGCAGTCTCTTGAGCTTCCAAAATCACTCCCAAGCAACATACCAGCCAGAACCATTTTGTTCTATTTTACATCAGTACCAACTCTTTGTGGTTGGCTGGTTGACACCAATCCTACCTTGATTGACCAATTCAACATTCAACCAGCCTGGAGTATAACAACAGCCCATGCCCCTTCACCGACAGTGTCCTTAGAACAGTAATCAAGTCGCACTATCTCCCAGGCCAGCTCCCAATAGCTTTGTTCCCTTCTCCTTTAAAACACGTTCCTGTTAAAAATTCAATTCTTAACCTCAACATTCAGGTTCCAACAGAAAAATAAAAGAAAATGGTGAAGGCCTCCACAACTTATCAGTCTCCTCACAAAGCTGTTGTGAGGCTCTGTATCAAATGCCACTGGAAATCCACATACACCACATCAAATGCAATATCCCCATCAACACTTTCTATTACCTCCTCAAAAAAACTCCAGCCAATTGGTTCAACATGATTTCCCCTTTAGAAATCATATGTTGACACTTGTGAATCAACCTACCTTTCTCCAGACTAGAGTACATATATAGTCAAGGAGAAAGTGAGGACTGCAGATGCTGGAGATCCTGATGAAGGGCTTATGCCCGAAATGTCGATTCTCCTGCTCCCTGGATGCTCCCTGACCTGCTGTGCTTTTCCAGCGACATACTAGATTACATGTATAATGTCTATTAATCCATCCTGTTAAAGTTAACTAGAACTGTTTCCAAAGATTTCCCCACTACTGAAGTGAAATAATCTGGTCTGTAATTGCTGGAAATACCCTTACAACCTTTTTTGAACAAGGCTGTAGTGTTGGCAGTTCTTCAGTCTGCTGGAACCTCCCAAGTCCGGAGAAGTCTGAAAGATTATGACCTCTGATGCCACAGTTTCTACCTCACTTCCGTCAAAATCCATTGGATTTGATGTATTGAAATTTGAATGTTAGTTCAATTTATCTATTTCTACAATGATCAAATTCACAACACGTGACTTTTGGCAACTATGTATATCTGTTCGGGGTAATTTCTTACCTTTGGAGAAGGGGTGAATTGTGTTATACCTCATAGTCAGTATGTCTGTACACTTTTCAGAGGAATGCTTATGATATCATTGCAGTATCATCGGGTAAAATGGTCTTTCCTTGGCAAACTCACATTGCTTTTGGCCAATGCCATGATCAGTGTCCATCAATCATTCTCTCTGACAGTCATTGTCTCCTCAATGATTGTTCTCATTGAACAATTTAGAAGTTGAAATGGTGGTCAGTAAAATATGCAGCTATTGATTTAATTGAATTTAACTCTGCTCACCAGAGTGGGAAGATGATGTTCTGAAGTTTATGAGGGGATGGTAGGTTCAGTGATGTGCTACCTAGTGTGTGGCCTGTGGCTGTTCCCAGTCTAACTGCCTGCTGTTTGCTTCTTCACCAACAGAACTGGCCAGCTCAACTATGGGAGACCAGAAATGTGAGCCAAGATGGAGTCATGGTTAGTGGTCCTAGATCAATTCATGCAGGTGAAAATGTTAGATTAAAATGTGTAAGGCCTCACTCCACATACCAAAGCCTTTACTGCCAATGAAACACTTTCAATTTCAGGCACTGAATTCCAGAAGCAAAAGATGCCATTTTCTGTCCTTGCTGTTGCTCTGACGTTGACAGTGGTCAGTTTGTTAACTGCTAGAGGTCAGGGCATCCATCTCCATCTGGGAGGGTGTCCCGTTTCCTAGAGGTGCCGGTCAATCAGAGTGACCCTCAGCCACATGGGGGTCACTGCTGGGACTGCGGCCAGTTCAGTGGGGAAGCCAGGTAGCCTGAGAGGAATTGGGGTGGGGGGTGCTAATGTGACCATGAAGCTGAGGATAGTGAGCAAGCAGGGTCAGGGAAGAGGAATTTTGATGGGAAAACTAGGCACTCAGTCGGCCAGGGCACCACATGTCACCATGGGCAATATGGGCAGCCCCTAGCTGGTAAAATGCCAGTGAGTGGAAACACATCCCTGGTTATTAACATAAACCTGGCCCAGAGTGTCACACTTACATACTAGCAGAGGTGAAGGACATGACCACTGCAAACAAGCCAACCCACTTCACCATGCCCTTGATGTTAAACATCTTGCCTGCTAACCCTCTCCTACACATTGGGTGGAAGAGTGGAGTAGGGGATTGGAATTATAGCTAAACTCTCCCACAGAGAGTGATAAGTCTTAAATACCCTGTACTGGGTAATGATCCCAAATCAACACTCCCAGAAAATATACTGAATGGGGTTAGACACACAGTATTGCTCCCTCTACACTGTTCCCAGCAAACACTCCCATGATACAGGCAGTGCAGGGTTAGATATGGAGTAAAACACTTTCTATATGCATTTAAACTGAAAATAGAACTCTCTCTACTCTTTTAAACTGGAACTAAAGCCGTCTAGTGACATTGTACCAATCAAATATTCCCAGGACAGGGACAGCGTGGGTTTAGATGGGGTAGAGCTGTCTCTACATCATCCCCAACAAATACTCACAGGTCAGGTACAGCATGGGGTAGATATAGAGTAAAGCCTTCCTGAAGAAGGGCTTTTGCCTGAAACGTCGAATTTCCTGCTCCTTGGATGCTGCCTGACCTGCTGTGCTTTTCCAGCAACACATTTTCAGCTCAGTAAAGATAACTCTAACCATTTTAAACAGAAAATAAATCTCAACGCTGTCTGCACCAAAGACCCCCAGGCCAGGGACTGTCTGGGTTTTGAAGCAAAGGGAAATCTCATCTACATTGTCTCTCAAAGATTCCCAAGACAGATACATCACATGCAAGAGGATTCACAGTACAGTTAAAATCAACTAGGTAAAAACAATGACTGCAGATGCTGGAGACCAGAGTTTAGATTAGAGTGGTGCTGGAAAAGCTCAGACAACATCCGAGGAGCAGTAAAATGGACATTTCGGGCCAAAACCCTTCATCAGGAATACAGGCAGAGTACCTGAAGGGTGGAGAGATAAATGAGAGGAGAATGGGGCTGGGGAGAAAGTAGCATAGAGTACAATAGGTGAGTGGGGGAGGCGATGAAGGTGATAGGTCAGGGGGAGGGTAGAGTGGATAGGTGGAAAGGTAGGAAGGCAGGTAGGACAAGTCATGGGGACAGTGCTGAGCTGGAAGTTTGGAACTGGGGTGAGGTGGGGGAAGGGGAAACGAGGAAACTGGTGAAGTCCACATTGATGCCCTGGGGTTGAAGTGTTCCGAGGCGGAAGATGAGGCGTTCTTCCTCCATTCTGAGGCGGACGATGAGACGTTCTGGTTAGTCACAGAGTACACTCCCTTCTATTCTTTTAAACTGAAAGTAACCTGAGAGTGAAGCTCTGTCTACACTGTCCCCATCAAGCACTCCCAGGACAGGGACAGCAAAGGGTTAAATACAGACTAAGGCTCCCTCTACAATGTCCTCATCAAGCACTCCCAGGACAGGGACCATATCGGGTTAGATGCAGTGGCACAGTGGTTAGCACTGCTGCTTCACAAAGCCAGGGAACCGGGTTCAATTCCTACCTTGGGTATGTGTTTTTTCCCTGTGGTTTAACTCCCACAGTCCAAAAATGTGCAGATTAGGTGAATTGGCTATACTAAGTTGCCCGTAATGTTAGGTGAAGGGGTAAACATAGGGGAATGGGTGGGTTGTCTCTTCGGAGGGTCGGTGTGGACTTGTTGGGCCGAAGGGCCTGTTTCCACACTGTAAGTAACCTAATCTAATATATACCATACAGGATACAGAGTAAAGCTTCCCTCTGCACTGTTCCTATCAAACACTCCCCAGGACAGGGACTGCATAGGGTTAGACACAGATTAAAGCTGCCTATATTGTTTTTCACTGAAATTAAAGCTTCCTTCACTCTTTGAGACTAAAAGTAAAGCTCATTTATTCTTCCCCATCAACCACTGAAGGACGGGTACAGTACATGGTTATTTATAAAATAAAGCTCACTCTACTCTTTTTAAGCAGAAAGTAAATCTCCCTCAATACTCCTCAGCGAAGGGATGCAATGGTGTAGTGGTATTATCACTGCGCTATTAATCCAGCAACTCTGGTAATTCATAGCTGAGGGTGAATCCCAATCTGGCAGAAGGTGGAATTTAAATTCAACAACGAGAATCTGGAATTAAGAATCTCCGGATGACCATGAAACCATTGTCAGTTGTTGGAAAAACCCATCTGGGTTCACCAATCTCCTTCAGGGAAGGAATCTGCCATCCTTACCTTTTTTGGCCTACATGTGACTCCATACTGACAGCAATGTGGTTGACTCTCAGTTGCCCCCTGAAATGGCCGAGCCAACCATTCAGTTGTATCAATCACTACAAAGTCTCAAAGAATTGAAACTAAACAGATCACATTGCATTGACCCAGACACTGGAAAAGACGATGTCAGAAACAGTCCTGTTGACCCTCCTCACTAACATCTGGGGACTCCTGCCAAACTTGGGAGAACTGTCACAGAGACTCGCCAAGCAACAGCCTGACAATTTCATACCCATGGAATCATACCTGACAGACAATGTCCTAGGCACCACTATCTCCACCCAGCCAATATACGCCCTGTCCCGACAGGACAGATAGCAGAGGTGATGGCACAGTAGGATACAGTCAGGAGAGAGTTGTCCTGGGAGCCCTCAACATTGACTCTGCACCCCATGAAGTCTCACAGCTTCAGGTTAAACATGGACAAGGAAACCTCCTGCTGATTACCTCATACTATCCTCCCTCGGCTGACGAATCAGTACCCTTCCATGTTGAACAACTCTTGGAGGAAGCACTGAGTCTGACAAGGGCATAAAATGTACTCTGGGTGTGGGATTTCAATGTCCAACTCCAACAGTGACTCGGCAGCAGTTCTACTGTCTGAGCTGGTTGGGTCCAAAAGGGTATAGCTGATAGACTGGGCCAGCAGCAGATGATGAGGGAACCAATAAGAGGGAGAAACATACTTGATCTCATCCTTACCAATCTGCCAGCTGCAGATGCATCTGCTCACAACAGTATCGGTGAGAGTGACCACTGCACAGACTTTGTGGAGACAAAGTCCCACCTTCACTTTGAGAAGAACCTCCAGTGTGATGTGTGGTACTATCACTGTGCTAAATGGGACAGACTTTAATCTGGTCTTGCGACTCAAGACTGGACATCCAGGAGGCACTGGGGGCCAGCACCAGCAGTAGGATTCCATTCCAGCCAAATCTGTAATCTCCTGGCCCAGCATATCCCCCACCCAACCATTACCATCAAGTCAAGAGCTCAACCCTGCTTCAATGGTGAGTGCAGGAGGGCATGGCAGGAGCAGCACCTGAAGATGAGGTGTCAACCTGGTGAAGCTACCAAACTAGACTATTTGCATACCAAACAGCACAAGCAACAAATGATGGACAGAACTAAACAATCCCACAACCAACGAATCAAATCTGAACTCTGCAGTCCTGCCATATACAGTTGTGAATGATGGCGGACAACTAAGCAATGCACATGGAGAAGGAGCCGCCACAAATATCCCCATCCTCCACAGTGGATCAGCCCAGCACATCAGTGCAAAAGATAAAGCAGAATCACGCGCAACAATCTTTAACCAGAAATGCCATATGGATGATCCACCTCAGCCTCCTCCAGAGATCCTCAGCATCACTCAGATACCAGTCTCCAGTCAATCCGATTCATTCTAAGTGATATCAAGAGCTGGATGGAGGCTCTGGATACTGCCAAGGCAATGTGGCCCGACAACATTCTGGCAAAGAACTGAAGGCTTGTGCTCCAGAACTTGACAAGGCAAAAGTGAGGACTGCAGATGCTGGAGATTAGAGTCAAAAGAGTGGTGCTGGAAGGGCACAGCAGGTCAGGCAGCATCCAAGGAGCAGGAAAATCAACAATTTGGGTAAAAGCCCTTCATCAGGAATGATTCTCTTGCTCCTCGGATGCTGCCTGACCTGCTGTGCCCTTCCAGCACCACTAATCCAGAATCCAGAATTTGACAGTCTAGCCAAGCTCTTCCATACAGTTGCAATGCTGGCCACTCACCGTCCTAACTTGGAAATATATCGCCGTCCCTTCACTGTCCCTGGGTCAAAACCCTGGAATTCTCTCCCTTATGGCATTGTGGGTCAACCCACAGCAGGTGGACTACAGCGGTTCAAGATGGCAGCTCACCCCCGTCTTCTCAAGGGGCAACGAGGGATGGGTTATAAATGCTGGCCCAGCCAGTGATGTCTATGTCTCACAAAAAGAGAATTAAATAAAGCATTCCCAGGACATGGACATCATGAGGTTAGATACAGAGTAAAGTTCCGTCTAAACTGCCTGCATCAAACACTCCCAGGACAGGGACAGCACGGGGTGAGATACAGAGTAAAGCTCCCTCTACACTGTCCCCATCAAACACTCCCAGGACAGAGACAGCACGGGGTTAGATACTGAGTAAAGCTGCCTCTACACTGTCCCCATCAAACACTCCCAGGACAGGGTCATCACATGGTAAGATATAGAGTAAAGCTTCCTCTACACTGCCTGCATCAAACACTCCCAGGACAGGGACAGCACAGGGTTAGATACTGAGTAAAGCTCCCTCTACACTGTCCCCATCAAACACTCCCAGGACAGGGACATCACAAGGTAAGATATAGAGTAAAGCTCCCTCTACGCTGCCCCCATCAAACACTCCCAGGACAGGGACAGCACTGGGTTAGATCCAAAGCCGGACATGACATGCCATGGCAGCATAGTGCTAGGTAGAAATACTTACAAGGAGCTGCAGCAGCTGCACTGACCCCATCACCTACTGCCAGAATGATTATAGCTGGGTGACTTGCCTAAACAGCAACTCACAAAGAAAGGAATATCACAAGTCTGGTTGAAGATTTGTAGCTCGGGTGTCCGTTGTTGTGGTTCTGTTCGCCGAGCTGGAAGTTTTTGCTGCAAACGTTTCGTTCCCTGACTAGGGAACATCATCAGTGCTATTGGAGCCTCCTGTGAAGCACTGCTGTGATGTTTCTTCCGGTATTTATAGTGGTTCCACTATAAATACCGGAAGAAACATCACAACAGCGCTTCACAGGAGGCTCCAATAGCACTGATGATGTTCCCTAGCCAGGGAACGAAACGTTTGCAGCAAAAACTTCCAGCTCGGCGAACAGAACCACAACAAAGGAATATCACAGATAGCAACACAGAAATGAACAGTGTATATAATTAACAACTTTAAAAAAAAATCAAAGGGCAAAGTAAAGGTGTGGGGTAAATACACGGGGTGAAATTGACAGCTAAAATTAGATTAGATTAGATTACTTACAGTGTGGAAACAGGCCCTTCGGCCCAACAAGTCCACACTGACCCGCCGAAGCAAAACCCATCCAAACCCATTCCCCTAATTTACCCCTTCACCTAACACTATGGGCAATTTAGCACGGCCAATTCACCTGACCTGCATATCTTTGGACTGTGGGAGGAAACCAGAGCACCCCGAGGAAACCCACGCAGACACGGGGAGAATGTGCAAACTCCACACAGGCAGTCACCTGAGGTGGGAATTGAACCTGGGTCCCTGGCGCTGTGAGGCAGCAGTGCTAACCACTGTGCTGCCCCAATGTAATTTATTTTGAAAGTTGAGTTTTAAATATCTGAACATTAAAGATTGGAGATGTTTAACAACGGTCCGTAAGTGTAGTTATTTTTGTTTGGTGAGACTGATTATTCAGCCTATCGTTACTACACAGATCATCATGAAAGAATCCAGTTGCAGCTCAAAGAACCATTATGGAACCTTTTATAGAGTTTGGGACAATATGAGGAAACTGAAAAAGGTCACTTTTTTATTGTTGACGTCCCCCCGTGGATGTGGGGTTAGAGATGGGAGTGGAGGTGACGTACTGGAGATGAAGGTCTACAGCACAGTCTGTGATGAAATAGTTAAGATAGAATGCAACTCAAGAGAATCTGCCTTGCGCTAAATCACAAAGATTTTCATCAGCTTCAATTAGGGCTTTAAACTAACATAACATTGGTTGGAGAGGGGGTATCTAGAGAGGAAGTACAAAGCTTACAAAGCAAGGGCGATGGCAGAATTGTAGGGCAGCTCTTTACATAATGATCTTTTTATCACAGAAAGGGATAAAGTGTACAAATATACAGAAGAAACAGCAAATATGGTTGAAAGGGGAAAGTGGTAAAAAGGAGAAAATTATTGGCTCTTAAATGTGCATTGTTTTAAAATCAAAATTACTGAATTAATGGCAAAATTGCAGGTTAATGGATATGATTGTATATTATTGATCCATGGTTATAAGGAGATCAAAACTGGGAGTTAAATATTCAGGGTATGTAACTTTTCAAAAGAACAGGCAGGTAGGAAAATTTTGTGCGATAGCTTTATTGGTACAAGATACAATAAGTACAATAGCAAGGGATGATCTTGGATCGGAAGATGAAGAATCCACATGGGTCGAGTAAGAAATAACAAGTGGAAGAAGAGACTGTTGGAAACAATCTATAGCAACCTCACTCTCCCGCCCACTCCTCACTCCAAACAACCACTAGACTGTAGGATTGAGGATTAAACAGGAACTAATGAGGATATTGGTGTATGGCACTACAAATTAAAACTCTAATCAACTCTCCCTTACATACGCACATATATACACACACACACACACACACACACACACGCACACACAAATACATAAATAGACATGGAAAAATAAGTTTTGGGCACAGGAAAGCTGGGAGGTTGTTCTATGGTTTCACAGATTACTGAGATATTCCCTCTGTTTCTTATGCTGGTCAGAGCATAGCTTTGAGGTGTCATTCATTAGATGCTTTCATTAATTTGCAAGAAGACGCAAGTCTCTCTTATAAAAGGCCTCTGACTCAACAGTTAAAAGTTATAGAACACAACAATTCCTGAAGGAAAATTTCAGCTTTTATTCAGATCTAAAATGGGTTTAGATGCATAGACCAAATAAACAGCATCTGAGTTGGTGGTGATCACATCATTTCTTTCTCACTTGATCCCAGCTCACAGCTGTTCAGAACTTGAGAACCAATCACGCAGTTGTTGACACTCAAAAGGTTTTTGTCATGGATAACTGGTCACTAGTCCATAGACCAACCAACTTGTTGTTACTATCTAAGTGCATCTATACACAGCCCCTCAGCTCCAGGTTATCTGCAACCCCTCCAGTTTCCATTTGTTCCAACAACGGTTTAATCAGTGTTTGCCATGAGAGCCAGATTATATTCTTTTCAATTAACGAGCATGGAATTTTAAAACAGCTCTTCCTCATTTCAGACCATAATTTTAAAAAGTACAAAATAGACACTGTCTTTAAAATAAATACAATAGCAATCAATTTGAGAAAAGGCACCAGGGAAACCAATGGGGCTAACAACCAGTAAGTTCTCTTGACCTGATGGATTACATCCTAGGATTTTAAATGAAGTCGCTACAGAGTGTGGTTACACTGGTAGCAATCTTTTAAGAATGCTCAGATTCTGGAAATGTCTCATAGGATTTGAAAACTGCCAGTGTGACATTATTATTCAGAAGGAGAGAGAGAGAGACACAAAAAAAACAGACAACTATAGGCCAGTTAGCTTAACATCTGTCTTTGGAAGAAGGTTAGAGTCTACTTTAAAGGATTAAGTCGACACATATTTAGAAATGCATGATATAATCACGTAGAGTCCACATGGTTTCATGAAGGGACAGTCATGCCTGAAACAATAAAACACCAGGACCTCACAGCGCCAGTGACCCAGGGTTACTTCCACCCTCAGATGACTGTATGGAGTTTGCACATGTTTTCCCGTGTCTGCATGGATTTCCTCTCGGTGCTCTGGTTTCCTGTCACAGAGCAAACATGTGCGGGTTAAGTTGATTGGCCATGCAAACTTCTGCAGGCTCGGTGAATTAGGCACGGTAAATGTGGGGTTATGGAATGGCCTTTAGTGTGTTGATAGGCAAAAGTGGGTACTGCAGATGCTGGAGATCAGAATCAAGATTAGAGTGGTGCTGGAAAAGCGCAGCAAGTCAGGCAGCAGGCAAATCGACGTTTCGGGCAAAAACCCTTCATCTTTTAAAGTGTTGATGCAGACTTGATGGGCTGAATGGCCTTTTTCTGCATTGTTGGATTCTATGAAATTTATTAGAATTCTTTGAGGAGGTAACAGAAGGGACAACTAAAGGGGAACCAGTAGATGTGACATATTTGAATTTGGAAAAGTGTTCGATCAGTTAGACTACTTAATAAAATCGGAGTCCCTGGTGTTTAGGTGATATATTAACAAGGATTGCCCAACTAATAGAAGAATAGAGGCAGAATAGTGGAAGGTGCATAATTAGGATGGCAACTGTAATTAATGGAGCACTGTGGGGTTCATGTGGTCAAATTTATAAAATATGTCAGGAACTTGGCTGAGGGAAGTGAACAAACTATCACTAACTTTGCAGATGCCACAACAATAGCAGGGAAAACAAATTATGTGAATACAAGGGGCCAAATAATTTCCTTTTGCTCTTAATATCTCCTGGTCTTCAGATGATGCCTGATAGGAAACTGCTGATAGTTTGAAGTAAGCATCTCATAGAGTTTCGCCAATCCGTTTGTGTTATTAATGTAAGCTCCCTTCATCTTGCAGCATCGACTCCAACAAGGAACAATTGTAGCCAATGAGAGACTCAGAAATGGAATGAAACTGTAAGTGCTCTGGGAATAATGTCAAACAAGTTAATCAGAGTCCTTTTACCAAATAGCTAGTCCATCTTGCCTAATTGCGTTTTCTGTCTTGTTTAGAAAGATAAGATGGGAAACAGTAAATCGAGTGCCTCGAATGTACTAAACAAAACGTCTCATGATGTGATCGTTATTCAGTCACCTTTGGTAAGTGGAATGTTTTATACAGACTAGTTCACTCATTTACATTGCTGTGGATAATCCTCTTACTGATACATATAAAGGCCATTCATTCCATCTAGCTCATATTGGTTTTTATCCTCCACATGAGCAAAATTTAGCCATTAATAAAGTTTTCAGTAGCCTGAGGTTTATTAATCAGCACGATGTGGAGGGGCCGGGTTGGACTGGGGTGGACAAAGT
Organism: Hemiscyllium ocellatum; assembly: GCF_020745735.1. NCBI lineage: Eukaryota > Metazoa > Chordata > Chondrichthyes > Orectolobiformes > Hemiscylliidae > Hemiscyllium > Hemiscyllium ocellatum. The sequence continues at coordinate 51,466,699 of NC_083426.1, forward strand.
CAGAAGTCACATGACACCAGGTAAGAGGCCAACAGGTTTATTTACGATCACAAGCTGTCAGAGCGCTGCCCCTTCATCAGGTGGATGGTGGGTCTAGGGAGGTGTTTATATTGAGATTCTAGGGCAAGTCGATATAAAAAAAGGTGATGTATATTTTGAAAAGCATTAAGTAGACAAGTCTATCCCAGAATGCTGAGGCAAGTGAGGTAGGAAATTGTTAGGACCTTTTACAAAATCTTTGTATTTAGTCACATGAGAGGTCCCAGAGGCTTGGAGAATAGCCAATTTTGGTCCTATGTTTAAGAAGGGAAATAGGCATAATCTGAGTATTAAAAGCTGGTGAGCCTTACACCAATGGAAGGGAAATTATTATAGAAGATTCTTAGGGACAGGATTTACTCACATTTGCAAAAATATGGACTTATTAGCTGATCAATCATGTCTCACAAACTTGATTGAGTTTTTTGAGGAAATGACAAAGGTGATTAATGCTGACAAGGCATTCAATGTTATCAATATGGACTTTAGCAAAGTCTTTGACAAGGTGCCTCATAGCCAACTGACAAAGAAGGTGAAGTCATATGGAAACCGTAGAGTTAATAAGATGGATACTGGCTTTGGAGAGAGTACCGAAAAGGTTACTAGGATATTGCCTGGTTTGGAGAGTATTCACTGTGAGGAGAGATTGAACAAACTTGGTTTGTTTCCACTTTAATGTTGAAAGATGAGGAGCGACCTGATAGAAGTTTATGAAATTATGAGAGGCATGGATAGAATGGATAGAGTGGAAATGTTAACTACAAGGGGACTTAGGTTTAAGGAGAAAGTGAGGACTGCAGATGCTGGAGATCAGAGCTGAAAATGTGTTGCTGGAAAAGCGCAGCAGGTCAGGCAACATCCAAGGAGCAGGAGAATCGACATTTCGGGCATGAGACTAAGGTTTAAGGTCAAAGAAGGAAAGTTTAAAGGAGATGTGAGAGGTAAATGTTTTACACAGAGGGTGGTTAGTGCCTGGAATGTGCTATCAGAGGAGTTGGTACAAACAGGTACAATGACAATGTTTAAGAGGCATCTTGACAGATTCATAGAGGCAGGGAATAGAGAGATACGGTCTGCGGAGAGGTAAAAATGTTCAGTTTAAAAGTCAGCACAGGCTTGGTGTTCCTGTTCCTGTGCTGTTCTTTGTTTAAGAAACTTAGGAGGCATAATCTTTAAATTTGGTTATATTCCAGTTTATTAGCAGCTTCCAAACTGCATGAAAATGAGGATTTCTCATTCTGCTCTCCGACTGCTCTAGGTTTTTATTTCATTGTCTAATCTGTTCAATCTTCTAGGAACGGCTCATGCCCGAAATGTCGACTCTCCTGCTCCTTGGATGCTGCCTGACCTGCTGCACTTTTCCAGCAACACGTTTTCCGCTCTAATCTGTTCAATCCCCAGTTTTTATTTGTGCTTTAGTGCTTCAGGTTCCTACTGTAAAGATATCCCTTTTTTCTCCATTTCATGGTTGTTTTCTCATACATCAGTCATTTACAGATCTCTCACTCTTTTCTGCAAATCCTGAACAGCGGATTTTTAAACTTAGCTTTTCTTGTATACCCACAATCGTCGAATCCCATCATTCACCAGACCCCTCTGCAATTTGACACCAGAACACAGGCTCTGGGTAATCTGTAGATGTGGTAAAGATTACTGAGGCACTCTCATGTCTCCCACTTTTGGTTTTAGTCACCTTTTGCTAGTTTTTAAGACGTTCCCAGTCAGCTGATTCACAACTGCTCTTTCCAGACTTTTTTTTGTTCGATTTGAAACCATCCTTAACTTGCTAAGTTTCCTATACATGGTGCATTCATCATTTTTTTTAGTCTCAATATGAATATTATTGTAAGCAGTTGTCAAGTGTGCAGCATGTGGAATGAAAGGACATGTAGCTTTGTGTCAAGTCTTTAAATCTGTGTTGATGTCAAGTGCCAATGGAAAGCTGACAATAAGGTCTGATCCATTTCTCTGAGAGCTTTTACAAATCTCAAATGCCTCAGTATTTTTTCCTATTTGCCCTTTATACTGTCGTTCAACCACTCGGGCGTGGTACAGCAGGATTTTAGTGCTTCCCAGTACTTCCATTCACTTGCCTTATTAGACCTCTCAAAATGTTTTGCCTCACACTTATTGGATTAATTTGCATCTGCCTCTGCTCTGCCCAATTTACCAGCCAATCAACAGCAGGCTATCGCCTGAGACCACCCTCCTCACTATCAACAAGAATACCCATTTTAATGGCATCTGCAAATGTTCTGTACTAACTACATAGTCTACATTCACATCCAGATTTCCAATGTACATAATAAACTGTAGGGGTCCCAGCACTGAGCTCTGTGGTACACTACTGATCACAGGCTTCCAAATACAAAAAAACAACCCTCCACCATCACCCTTTGTCTCTTATTTATAAACCAATTTTGCCAACTTGCCTTGGATCCCATGAACCAGCCTTCCATTTGGGATCTTGTCACATGCCTTACTGAAGTCCATGTAAACCACATCAACTGCACAATCTTCATCAATATATTTAGTCCCCTTATCAAAAAACTCAATTAAATCAGTCAGACAGGATCTCTCTCTAACAAAGCAGTACTATCTCTCTATCTTTAGACTTGTCTTTCAGAATTTTTTCCAATAATTTCCTTGCCACTAACTTCAGACTAAGTCTGCCTAATGACCTGGCCTATTCCTGCCGCCCTACTTAAATGAAGGAACCATATTAGCTATCGTCCAGTCATATGGCATGTCCCTTTTGGCCAGTGAAGTATTAAATATCTGTACCTGGATCCCAGAAATCTTATCCCTTGCTTCATATAGCAGCCTGAGATACATTTCATCAGGTCCTGAGAATTTATGCTCCTTTATGCCTAATACCTTAACAGTCATAGAGTCATAGAGCTGTACAGCATGGAAACAGACCCTTCGGTCCAACCCATCCATGATGACCAGATGTCCCAACTCAATCTAGTCCCACCTGCCAGCACCCGGCCCATATCCCTCCAAACCCTTCCTATTCATATACCCATCCAAATGCCTCTTGAATGTTGCAATTGTACCAGCCTCCACCACATCCTCTGACAGCTCACTCCATACACGTACCACCCTCTGTGTGAAAAAGTTGCCCCTTAGGTCTCTTTTAAATCTTTCCCCTCTCACCCTAAACCTATGCCCTCTAGTTGTGGACTCCTCGACCCCAGGGAAAAGACTTTGCCTATTTATCCTATCCATGCCCCTCATAATTTTGTAAACCTCTATAAGGTCACCCCTCAGCCTCCGATGCTCCAGGGAAAACAGCCCCAGCCTATTCAACCTCTCCCTATAACTCAAACCCTCCAACCCTGGCAACATCCTTGTAAATCTTTTCTGAACCCTTTCAAGTTTCACAACATCTTTCCGATAGGAAGGAGACCAGAATTGCACCCAATATTCCAACAGTGACCTAACCAATGTAGTGTACAGTTGCAACATGACCTCCCAACTCCTGTACTCAATACTCTGACCAATAAAGGAAAGCATACCAAATATCTTCTTCACTATCCTATCTACCTGCGACTCCACTTTCAAGGAGCTATGACCTGCACTCCAAGGTCTCTTTGTTCAGCAACACTCCCTAGGGCCTTACCATTAAGTGTATAAGTCCTGCTAAGATTGCTTTCCCAAAATGCAGCACCTCACATTTATCTGAATTAAACTCCATCTGCCACTTCTCAGCCCATTGGCCCATCTAGACCAGATCCTGTGGTAATCTGAAGTAACCCTCTTCGCTGTCCACTACACCTCCAATTTTGGTGTCATCTGCAAACTTACTAACTGTACCTCTCATGCTTGCATCCAGATCATTTATGTAAATGACAAAAAGTAGAGGACCCAGCACCGATCTTTGTAGCACTCTACTGGTCACAGGCCTCCAGTCTGAAAAACAACCTTCCACTACCACCCTCTGTCTTCTACCTTTGATCCAGTTCTGTATCCAAATGGCTAGTTCTCCCTGTATTCCATGAGATCTAACCTTGCTAAACAGTCTCCCATGGGGAACCTTGTCGAACACCTTACTGAAGTCCATATAAATCACATCTACTGCTCTGCCCTCATCAATCCTCTTTGTTCTTCTTTAAGAAGCCTTCAGAAATGAGATAACAAGAATCCAGAGAAAGTATATTCCTGTCAGAGTGAAAGGGAAGGCGGGTAGGTATAGGGAATGCTGGATGACTAAAAAAATTGAGAGTTTAGGAAGCATATGTCAGGTATAGACAGGATAGATCGAGTGAATACTTAGAAGAGTATAAAGAAAGTAAGAGTATACTTAAGAGGGATAACCTCGTCATCCCAAATAAAATTCCTGGCTACAATGTCTTTGTCCATTATGAATACCAGTGAGAAGTATTCATTGATGATCTCACCCACATCCACCGGCCCTCACAGACAGGCTGCTCCTTTGGCCCCACTCTTTCCTTGGTAATGAGCTTGCGCTCTTTATATAGCCTTGGGGTTTTCCTTGATATTTTATGGTCCATCTTTGCCCTCTAATATCCTTTTTAAGCTACCTCCTACACATTCAATACTGTGGAAGAGCCTCCCCTCTTTTTCATGCGTGTACCTGACATATGCTTCCTTCTTTTTCGTTATCAAACTCTCAATGCTTTTTGGACTTACTGCCCTTGCCTTTCACTGTTACAGAAACACGCTTTGCCCTGAATTCTCACTATACTACTTTTAAAAGATCCCTACTTTCCAAATATAGACTTACCTGCAAATAGCTGCTCTAGTCTATGCATACCAGATCTTTGAAACTTACAGAGTTGTGGTCACTATCCCCAAAATGCTCACTCACTGAAACCATTTGAATGGCTTCATTCTCTAGGCCAAGCACTACTCTGTCTTTTATAGGACTATCTGCATACTGGCGCAATAAACTCTCCTGGATGCACTTAAAAAATTCCACCCAGTCTGATCCTTTCACACTAAGGTCATCCCAGTTAATGTTAGCAAAAGTGAATCCCCGACAATTATAACCTTGCTTCATTCACACCTTTCTGCGAGTTGTCTACATATCTGCTCCTCTATCTCCCTCTGACTGCCTGTAACATAATCCCAACAAGTGTAGGCGCATGCTTAAAAAGAAAATTAGGACAAAGAGGGGCCACAAAATATCTTTGGAAGATGTTGAAATGAAGAAAAGCCCCAAGGCTATGTAAAAAAGTAAGAGGATTGCCAGGGCAAGAGTGGGCCCTGTGGGACAACCTGTCTGTGGGAGTCAGTGAATGTGGATGAGGTCATCAATGAGTACAGAAGGAATGGTTAGTAAGTTTGCAGAAGCCATCAAAATCACACCTTTCTATTTCTAAACTCTTCCCAGATGGCCTCACCTGAAGAGCCTTTTAGGTCCCTCCTTCATCTTTGTAGCAACGGTTACCTTTATCAGTGATGATGTGGAGGAGCCAATATGGATTGGGGTGGACAAAGTTAAAAATCACACGACACTAGGTTATAGTCCAACAGGTTTAATTGGAAGCACTAGCGTTCAGAATGCTGCTCCTTCATCTGGTGGTTGTGGAGAATAAGACACAATTTATAGCAAAAGATTACAGTGTCATGCAATTGAAATGAGATATTGAACAAACCTGGATTGTTAAGTCTTTCATCTCTTAGAATGGGTTGGAGGTTTCAGTTCATTAATATGTAAATCCCAGAACTTCTTTTAAGTCACCTTCTCAAGATAACTTAAGGTTTTATAACAAAAGGTAACATCTCAGCTCAGACAGTGCCTTAAATGTGTCACCCTTGAGTCAGACTAGTTCTATTTCCAAAATGGAATTTACAACATATTATGTGGATTGACTGCCTGCATTAACTGCCTGCGAATTGTGCATTTTTTGAACAAAATAGAATGTATCTGCAAATATAATTCTGCAAATACAAATTCATCCCATGGACCTCATGTGTGTGTGTGCATGAATGAAAGAGAGAGTGTGTGCATGTGAGTGTGAGTGAGTGTGCCTGTGTGAGTGCATGTGAGAGAGTGTGTGTTTGCATGTGTGAAAGCTTGTGTGTGTGTGTGAGACTGTGATGGAGTATAAGCCTATGAAAGGGTGTATATGCGTGTGCATGTGTGTATGAGAGAGAGCATGTGTATGAGAGAGGGTCTGTGTGAGTGTGTGTGCATGTGTGTGAGAGAGAGAGTGTATAATGTAGTGGGGTCACCTGTAGTGTGACATGAACCCAAGATCCCGGTTGAGACCATCCTCATGGGGATTGAACCTGGCTATCAACCTCTGCTCGGCCACTTTGTGTTGTTGTCTGTCTTGTAGTCCACCTTGGAGGATGATCACCTGAAGATCCAAAGCCGAATGTCCCAGATCACTGAAGTGCTTCCTGACTAGAACACCCCTATCTGTTGATTGTTGTGCGGTGTCCATTCAGCTGTTGTCGTAGCGTCTCTTATGACTTTTAACTTTATCAATAAGGCAATGCCCTCACCTCTTTCCATCCTGCCTGAAATTTTAACATCCTCGAATTGCTAGTCCTGTCCTTTTGTTGACAATATCTCAGTGATTGCAACAATACCACATTCCCACATGCTGATCAATGCTTTAAGCTCATCTGCTTTACCAGTCAAGCTCCTTGCATTAAAACAGGTACAATTTACCTTTCCAGATCTTCCATCTGCCTTACCTGTCCATGTCTCCTACACTCTCCCAACATTTCTCCTATATCTGGTTAGACCTTGCTCCAGATTTTACATCTGCTCTGTGCTGCATTTTCCTGCCAAGTTAGTGTCAAACCTCCCCAGCAACTCAAGTAAACCTCCCAAGCAAGAGTATTGGACCCGTTTTGGTTTAGGGGACACAGGGAAACAGGTCTCACCTACCCCAGATCCCATTCCAATGATCCAAAAATGTAAAGCCCTCCCTTCTGTACCTTTAGTGCATGTTCAATCTGGAGATTACAACTATAGTAGTTTTCCTTATTAATCTAATGTTTAACTCTCTAAATTCCTGCTGCAGGACCTCATTTTTTTTATATTGGCACTGACAACATACCATTCCGGACACTCATTTGCTGCCCCTGAAAAGCAAGTTATTTTCCCTCACAATTGAGCTCCCATTATTAACACTCTTCCCTGCTTTTCCCATCTCTGGTGTCACAAATTTAGCTGTTGCTGCTTTTCCCAGAGGGGCTATTCCCCCCACCCAACACAGCATATTTATTTGAGGGGGTATGGCCAAAGGGGACTCATGAACTGCCTGCCCACACTTACTAGTAGAATCATAGAATTCCTACAGTGTGGAAACAGGCCCTCTAAAGAGTAACCCACTCAGACCCATTCCCCTTACTCTATTATCTTATATTTGCCCCTGACTAATGCACTTAATTTACACATCCCTGAACACTACGGGCAATTTTGCATGGCCAATTCACCTGACCTGCACATCTTTGGACTGTGGGAGGAAACCGGATCACCTGGAGCAAACCCACAGAGAGACGGGGAAAATGTGCAAACTCCACACAGGCAGTCGCCCGAGGCTGGAATTGAACCTGGGTCCCTGGCGCTGTGAGGCAGCAGCAGTGCTAACCACTGTGCCACTGTGCTGCTTAGTTATCCAGGTTGCTACCCAATGCTTTTCTGTTTGTGTGGTCCTCAGTAAATGTGCTATCCATGACATCCTCAGCATCATGGATGCTCCATATCAGGTCTATTACCAGTTCAGGCCACTCCATGTGGTCAAGTGTTCAGTATCCAGACATGTTTTGATACTTAGCAACCATTACATTCTCTATTCCCTACGGTGGAAATACAAAATGTTCCACCTGTTCTATGAAAGCTGAAGAAAATGGTTGAGCTCCCAAGACTTTTGAAGATCAGACACTGGGTGTCCTCTCCAAACATCTAGCACCAGTTAGATTCAAGAGATGGTCTATCTGAGAAACCTCAACATGATTCTGCAGCATAAACACCAGCACTCAGCTGGAAATCCCGTAATGCATTCGTCAATTTTATACACGATCTGTTAACAATCCATTATATTTTATTCTACGGAGGCACGTTTTTTGAAATTGATCAAACATTGAACTCCCATGGCTGTTTAACATTTCTTGTTTCTTTCATCCAAGACTTTGAAGAGAAAGTTGAAATCTTAATCACTATTGAACTGCTCATCATCCACCTTCTGGTAGGAAGTGAAGGCTACACCTCATTGATATGGACGTACCTCATACTCACATCTCTATTTCATTTGCTCACAGCTCATATGGCTCAGACTCTGAGAACATCAGAGGATTGTTTAACCAATTGATTTACACATTCATTCTCCCATCCGATAACAAGATCTGTTTTTCTCTCTGACTTTCAGTCTTTAGCTCTCAGTCTTTATCTTTAGGCAGTCATTCTTTCTGCTGTTCCGTTCTGGTCAAAAAAAGCTGGTTGGTGAAGGATACAACAAGAGCCAATTATATTGATTTACGAAGTTACGCATTCAAGTATATAAATCCTAACTATGAAGTACAGTTATAGTCTGTGTCTGTTTACAGGGGTGTAAGTGAATTCCTATGATCTACACACAGTTAAACACAGTAGTACATGGAATCAACACAATGTGGAAGCAGATCATTCAGCCCATTGAATCCACACTGACCTGCGAAAGAGCATCACACCCAGATCCACCTCCCCTACCCTATCCCTATAACTCTGCATTTCCCCTAGCTAATCCACCTCGCCTATACATCCCTGGACACTACAGGAAATGTAGCATGGTCAATTGATCGAACCTGCACATCTTTGGATTGTGGGAGGAAACTGGAGCAGACAGGGGGAAGATGTGTAAGCTTCACACAGACAGTCACCCAAGGTTGGAATCGAGCTCAGGTCCCTGGCGCTGTGAGGCAGCAGTGCTAACCACTGAGCCATTATCTGAACATGGGTCTGCATTTGTGTGCATCCTGATCATGACTCTAGGTCAGGCTGATATGTTGAGACTTGGTCAGGTCTTCCCTTACCCATCATTTGGTGATTCTATTTCACCCATTAACGATCCGAGCCGGTTGAAGACTAGATTTTTAATTTCTGCAATAATTTGCTCAAATGGCTTTTCGAAAGAATATAATTTGCAATTTCCTTCTGCCTGCAGGAACTTGCTAGCAATGTTGTTGACCCCATTCCTGCAACTTTGCCTTCAACGCCACCTGAGGCCATCTGTGGAGACCATGAGGTGCCCAAGTCATCTTTGATGAATGCAGAAGGATTCAAAAGCATATTGGGGATTGGACCATTAATTGAAATTGCAGAAACAGGCAAAGATCCCACAGAACCAGATAAAGTTCCCACAGAACCAGAAAAAGTCCCTGCAGACCAAGACACAACTCCCACAGAACCAGCTGACGTTCCCACAGATTCAGCCAAAATCCCTACAGCACCAAGTAATGTTCCTGCACAACCTGATAGAGTTTTCGCAGAACAAGAAATAATTCCTGCAGAACTACACAAAGTTCCATCAGAACAAGACAAAGTCCCCACAGCTTCGGTCAATGTCCCAGTTGAACTAAAGAAAATCCCCACGGAACATGACAATATCTCTGCAGAACCAGACACAAGCCCCGCAGAACCAGATAAAGTCCCCAAAGAACCAGACACAATCCCCGCAGAACCAGATAAAGTCCCCAAAGAACCAGACAAAATCCCTGCAGAGCCAGATAAAATCCCCGCAGAGCCAGATAAAATCCCTGCAGAAGCAAACAAAATCCCTGCACAGCCAGGCAAAGTTGCCACAGAACCAGACAAAATCCCCACAGAACCAGATGAAGTCCCCACAGGCAAAGTCTCCATAGAAACAAACAAAGTTCCTTCACGACCAGACACAATCCCAGCAGAACCGGACAAAGTTCCTGCAGAACGAGTCAAACACCCCAATGAAAAAGACAAAATCCCTGCAGCAACAGTCACAATCCCTGCAGAACCAGGCAAGATTTCTGCAGAGCCAGAAAAATTCCCTGTAATTCCGGCCAAAATCCCTGCAGCACCAGAGAAAGTCACCACAGCACAAGATAAAGTCCCTGCAGGAGCAGACAAAGTCCCCACAGCAACAGGCAAAGTCCCCACAGCAACAGACAAAGTCCCTGCAGGAGCAGACAAAGTCCCCACAGCAACAGGCAAAGCCCCCACAGCAACAGACAAAGTCCCTGCAGGAGCAGACAAAGTCCCCACAACAACAGGCAAAGTCCCCACAGCAACAGACAAAGTCCCTGCAGGAGCAGACAAAGTCCCCACAGCAACAGGCAAAGTCCCCACAGCAACAGACAAAGTCCCTGCAGGAGCAGACAAAGTCCCCACAGCAACAGGCAAAGTCCCCACAGCAACAGACAAAGTCCCTGCAGGAACAGACCAGACGTCTGCAGTAGGGGACAAAGTCCCTGCAGCATCAGATAAAGTCCCCACAGCAGAAGACAAAGCCCCCGCAGCAACAGGCAAAGCCGCTGCAGCAAAAGTCAAAGCCCCTGCATCAACAGGCAAAGTGTCCACAGCAACAGGCAGAGTTGCTGCAGCACTCATCAAAATCCCTGCTGCAATAGGCAGAACCCCTGCAGCCACCAGCAAAGCCCCTGCAGCAGCAGGTAAAGTCCATGCAGAACCTGACAAAGCCCGTGCAGCTACAGGCGAAATCCCCACAGAGCAAGACAATGTTCCTACTGAAGCAGCTAAAGATTCAGCCAAGCAAAACCAGGTCCCCTCCAACAAACCTTTGGAGGCCGAAACAAAAACAATGAGTACAAAAACAGCTCCCTCAATTTCAAATGTTACCAACCAAAGCTCAGTCACTCAAATGCCATCTAAAAGTACCCTGAGCTGGGAGTCAACCATGCGTTCCTCCATTGCAGCAGCGGGGACAATGTCACGCGGGTCATCAAACATAGAACCTGCAATCTCAGCACCAAGCCTGCTGACTGCAAGCAAAATCTTGACTTCACAAAAAACAGAAGATATTAAACAGCCACTTGCATGGGTCCCTGAGAGAGGAGGACCACCCCCTCCAGTGGCAGGAAAAGGTTTGGCCATTTCCCAATCTGCTCCCCTTCTGTCAGGCTCTGAGTATCAACCCAGCGCCGAGCAGTTGGACCAGACCCTATATGACATCCTGTTCCGCACTCCATTGGCTGTGCCGGATGGGATGCTGGTGAATGTTCCCGAGGAAGATTTTGAGTACTGGGGGGTGCTCCACTTCCATGGGCTGGAGGCAGCCCGAGACCTGATCAGGAAACGGAAGGATGATGAAGAAAAGAAACTAAAGAAGGCAAGGCCAGTTTTATACCGACCCTGAGACATTTCCCAGCTTTAAAGAGCACCTCTTACACTGTGGGTTGACATGCAAGGACGAACACAGTGTCTTAAATTAGCTGGGTGGGTGTCTGCACCCCAGGATATTGACCATTTCCCGGGAGACCTTTGCAAGTGCCCTGTAGGATTCCTGGGCTTAGTCTTTATATTACCACAATGGATCATGTCTCTCCCTCTCTCTCCCAATTTGCAATGGGCAGCCTTGAGTCATCTACATTAAAGTGTACGAAAGGATTGATGTATAACATATGTAGCTTCTGTCTCAGGCTTAAAAGACGCCATGTCCTTGCAATGTTTGTCCACAAGTGGTTTGTGTGTGTCTGTGGTGCTATCTTTTATTTTGAAATAAACAATAAAAGCTCCAATAAACAAAAAAACTAGAGCAAGAGCAGCAGGATTAGTTGGTGAATAATGTCACTGTTGAAGGCTTTGCTTGTTTCCAATGAGAATGTCAGTGAGTGGAATGTACTCACTGGTGGGTTCATGATGGGCATTGGGAGATTCTGAGCCCCTTCAGTTGCTAAATATTGTGTGAGACCGGCCATTCATCTACCCATGACTTTATGTCCCTTCAGTGAACATTAACTCTCCTTTCACTATTATGCCTGGGTTCCAGAGCTGCATGGAGAAAGCCCAGCAAAGCTCACACATTGTATTCACACAATGTTTTAGCAAGTCCATTGCAATGAAACTTCAGTGAGCTTCTGCACTGTATTATGCCACCAGAATCTGGGCGTAAGGGACACTGCTTTATTACACTGCTCCTTCTTTCACAGGATATGGGTGACACCAGCAAGGCCAGCATCTAGAACAAAGAACAAAGAAAATTACAGCACAGGGACAGGGCCTTCAGCCCTCCATGTCTGCACCAATCCAGATCCTCTATCTAAACCTGTCATCTATTTTCTAAGGATCTGTATCCCTCTGCTCCCTGCCCATTCATGTGTCTGTCTAGATGCAGCTTAAATGACACTACCGTTCCCACCGCGACCATCTCCACTGGCAATGCATTCCAGGCACCCACCACCTTCTGCAGAAAGAACTTTCCAGACATATCTCCCCTAAATTTTTCTCCTCTCACCTTGAACTCGTGACCCCTAGTAAATAAGTCCCCAACTCCAGGAAAAAGCTTCTTGCTATCCACCCTGTCTATACCTCTCATGATTTTGTAGACCTCAACCAGGTCTCCCCTCAACCTCGTCTTCCTAACAAAAATAATCCTAATTTACTCAACCTGTCTTCATAGCTAGCACCCTCCATACCAAGCAACGTCCTGGTGAATCTCCTCTGCACCCTCTCCAAAGCATCCACATCCTTTCGGTAATGTGGCGACCAGACTGTACACAGTATTCCAAACATGGCCAAACTAAAGTCCTATACAACTGTAACATGACCTGCCAACTCTTGTACTCAATACCCTATTGATGAAGCATGCGGTACGCCTTCTTGACCACTCTACTGACCTGCGTTGCCACCTTCAGGGTACAATGGACCTGAACACCCAGATCTCTCTGTATATCAAGACTAGATCAGAAGGCAATTAAACTTCAACCACATTATTGTGGGCCTCACGTCACAGATCAGCCAGACCAGGTAAGAGCACCAGGAGAAAGTGAGGACTGCAGACGCTGGAGACCAGAGTTAAAAAATATGGTGCTGGAAAAACACAGCAGACCATGCAGCATCCGAGGAGCAGGAGAATCCTGAATTCCTGAAGAAGGGCGTATGCCCGAAATGTCGATTCTCCTGCTCCACAGGTAAGGAACACCAGAGTATTTTCCCCATTATGAACCAGCTGAGTTTTTAAAACAAGCACCATTGCTGAGACTAGTTTGCAATTCCAGAATTAACTAATTGAAATTAAATTTGACCAGTTCCCATGACAGCAGTTGAAATCATATCCCAGATCATTAACCTTGGCTTCAGGATTACTAATCCTGTGTCATTGGCCTGTCTCATGTCTCCTCCAGTGTCTCCAATACTGTCTCCTCCAACGAGTATTGCACAAAGTGTATTTCATTCCTCTCATTACACCTATTAGCCAATGAGTATTCAGATGGTATGATTTCAAGTATAATGGGACATTTTGATTATATTTCTACCAGCACCATGAGAAACTACTCCAGTGAATTGCTCTATTCTCTCAGTATTGTGGGATCTTGCTGTACATAACCTGATGACACGACATGCAATTCACTTCAAATTATTTGAGACTCACTTTAAAAGCGATAAAAAGTGTACACAAATGCAAGTCTTCTCAGCTAAATGGAATTGAAGTGTTAAATGGGGTTTAGTGTAAGTACCCTTGGCTTTCAGGCAGGTTATATGTTCAAGGACCACTGCAGGAGCTGAGTATATTGTCCAGTTAGCATTCTACGGCAACAAGTCAATTCCACATGATTGACCGGTCATTCTCTGAAAGTTAAATAAAGGTTTCATCTGTGTGATAATTGCCCCCCTGACCTCATCTGTTACAGATCTTGTTGGTGTTCTGCTCAATATTTATTATTCCCCCAACACCATCAGTCAGATTAACAATCTGCTCATTACTTGCGATGCAATCACATTTTGGGATTGTTTTTACATTATTTTCTTCTCAGATAGGAATTGGTTTTGAGATATGGTAATTACCTTTTTAAACGAACGCACCAAAGAGAATTCTTGCAAGTTTGAAGTTGCACTGATCTCATGAACAGCACAGAGAGGAGTGAATGAGTCAGATGAAGATGCCACACTGCGCCTGTAACTGTGCAGTTATTTGTGATCTGATATGTAACAGCCAACAAATATTTCCATTTGTCAAGTACAGTTGCATTTACATGGTTTTAGTACGAGGGTTAGCTGATATGATTCTCCAATCTGTGGTTTCTTTGCTATACCCAACGCTGAACGCAATTCTGTTGTTAAACTTGAGATGGTGCAGAAAAGGTTTACAAGGATGTTGCTGGGACAGAAAGGTTTGATTCTGGGGAGAGGCTGAATAGGTTGGAACTTCTTTTCCTGGTTGAGGGGTGACCCTATGGAGGTTCATAAAATCATGAGGTACATGGATAGGATGAATGGATGAGGTTTTTTTCCAAGGACGGAGGAATCCAAAACTAGAGGGTTAATGGAAAGATTTTAAAAGGACGTGAGGGTTAACTTTTTCATACAGAGGCTGATGCAATTATAATGTTTAAAAGGGGATATGAAGAGAAGGGTTTCAGAGGGATAGAGGTCAAATGCTGGCAAATGGGACTGTGTCAGGTTGGGATGTCTGGTCAGTGTGGATGTATTGGATCGAAGGCTCTGTTTCTATGCTGTAGAGACTATGACTCTATGACCTCTGAATTAGTGAAGGGGTCAGGAGTACAGATTCTTGCTTCCTGGAGTCAGATAAGTGCTGGCTCCAAATGACTGAACCTGGCTTGGTTCTAAAGGCAAATGGTTAAACTACTGAATGTCAGTTTTTTATAATAAATATTTTTATTGAGAAGTAGATTTTCAATTTTTCACAAAGACATAAAATTACTACAAACTAATAGAACAATCTTGAAATATAACAATAAAAACTACCGGGTAAAAACAATGACTGCAGATGCTGGAAACCAGGTTCTGGATCAGTAGTGCTGGAAGAGCACAGCAGCTCAGGCAGCATCCGAGGAGCAGGAAAATCAACGTTTCAGGCAAAAGCCCTTCATCAGGAATAAAGGCAGAGAGCCTGAAGGGTGGAGAGATAAGCTAGAGGAGGGTGGGGGTGGGGAGGAAGTAGCATAGAGTACAATGGGTGAGTGGGGGAGGGGGTGAAGGTGATGGGTCAGGGAGGAGAGAGTGGAGTGGATAAGTGGGAAAGGAGCTAGGCAGGTAGGACAAGCCATGGGGACAGTGCTGAGCTGGAAGGTTGGAACTGAGGTGAGGTGGAGAGGGGGAAATGAGGAAACTGTTGAAGTCCATGTTGATGCCCTGGGGTTGAAGTGTTCCGAGGCAGAAGATGAGGTGTTCTTCCTCCATGAACAATTTAGGAGAAAAAAAACTCTACACAAGCTACAATTCAATATATAATTAAATCAAAGTAAAAAGAAACGAAATCAAACCGAGCTGAACCAAGGCAAATTACATTAAATTATGTTGTTATAACACTCAGCGCAATCCCACCAGAGCTCCCCATCACTGGGAGAGTCAGTTGGCATACCCACATTTGTTCAGAATTCTTCCTCCAGGCCCCCCCAGGCTGCCAGACACAGCCCTCATGACTATATGAAGGCCCTAGCCCATGTAGCCGATACGTCTGTGTCTATGTAGTTCAAAAAGGGCCACCCTACGTCCTAGAAAAAAGTTCCGTTTTCTGGTGCCCCAACTTGTGAGGAAGTTCAGGGGGATGTGCTCCGGAACTAACCTATACCACCCTGAGAGTCCTGGGGGATTTTCTGACAACCAGCTCATCAGAATGTTCTTCCTCACATAAAATGAAAGAATACTAAACGATTTCTTCCCATGTGTGTCCAAACAGGGGGGATTCGGTGAGACCAAGAGTTGGGATAATGGATCTATCTTGACCTTGGTTCCCAAGACCCCTTCCAAAACACTCACTACAATGCCTCAATACCTACAAAGTGGGTGGCCTGACCACAACCAATGAGTGACGTCTATTTTACAATTGGAGACAACGGATCTACCTTGACCTCGATTCTCAAGATTCCTTCCAAGACGGTCGCTATAGCGCCCCAATCTCCATGACACTTGTGGGATGACCACAGACAATGAGTAAGAGTAATATCTGTTTTACATTTGGGGCACATTGAAAACAATCCTGTCTTAAATTTCACAGCTGCAAATGTGTTGCTGGTCAAAGCACAGCAGGCCAGGCAGCATCTCAGGAATAGAGAATTCGACGTTTCGAGCATAAGCCCTTCATCAGGAATAAGAGAGAGCAGCCAAGCAGGCTAAGATAAAAGGTAGGGAGGAGGGACTAGGGGGAGGGGCGATGGAGGTGGGATAGGTGGAAGGAGGTCAAGGTGAGGGTGATAGGCCGGAGTGGGGTGGGGGCGGAGAGGTCAGGAAGAGGATTGCAGGTTAGGAGGGCGGTGCTGAGTTGAGGGAACCGACTGAGACAAGGTGGGGGGAGGGGAAATGAGGAAACTGGAGGAATCTGAATTCATACCTTGTGGTTGGAGGGTTCCCAGGCGGAAGATGAGGCGCTCCTCCTCCAGCCGTCGTGTTGTTGTGTTCTGCCGGTGGAGGAGTCCAAGGACCTGCATGTCCTCGGTGGAGTGGGAGGGAGAGTTAAAGTATTGAGCCACGGGGTGATTGGGTTGGTTGGTTCGGGCGGCCCGGAGGTGTTCTCTGAAGCGTTCCGCAAGTAAGTGGCCTGTCTCACCAATATAGAGGAGGCCACATCGGGTGCAGCGGATGCAATAGATGATGTGTGTGGAGGTACAGGTGAACTTGTGGCGGATATGGAAG
This sequence comes from Hemiscyllium ocellatum, assembly GCF_020745735.1. Classification (NCBI taxonomy): domain Eukaryota; kingdom Metazoa; phylum Chordata; class Chondrichthyes; order Orectolobiformes; family Hemiscylliidae; genus Hemiscyllium; species Hemiscyllium ocellatum. Next base: position 51,483,509 of record NC_083426.1, read on the forward strand.
GATCCCTTGGGGCCTTGGAGGGAAGTGAGTGTGGAGGTGTGGGCGCAAGTTTTACATTTCCTGCGGGTGCAGGGGAAGGTGCCGGGGGTGGAGGTTGGGTTGGTGGGGGGTGTGGATCTGACGAGGGAGTCACGAAGGGAGTGGTCCTTGCGGAATGCTGATAGGGGAGGGGAGGGAAATATATCCTTGGTGGTGGGGTCTGTTTGGAGGTGGCGGAAATGGCGGCGGATGATACGTTGTATGCGGAGGTTGGTGGGGTGGTAGGTGAGAACCAGTGGGGTTCTGTCTTGGTGGCGGTTGGAGGAGCGGGGCTCAAGGGCGGAGGAGCGGGAAGTGGAGGAGATGCGGTGGAGGGCATCGTCGATCACGTCTTGGGGGAATCTGCGGTCCTTGAAGAAGGAGGCCATCTGGGCTGTGCGGTGTTGGAATTGGTCCTCCTGGGAGCAGATGCGGCGGAGACGAAGGAATTGGGAATATGGGATGGCGTTTTTACAGGGGGCAGGGTGGGAGGAGGTGTAGTCCAGGTAGCTGTGGGAGTCAGTCGGTTTATAATAGATGTCTGTGTTGAGTCGGTCGCCCGAGATAGAAATGGAAAGGTCTAGGAAGGGGAGGGAGGAGTCTGAGACAGTCCAGGTGAATTTCAGGTTGGGATGGAAGGTGTTAGTAAAGTTGATGAACTGTTCAACCTCCTCGTGGGAGCACGAGGCAGCGCCGATACAAATTTCACAGGCCTCTCTGATGCCAAATAAACCATGAGGAGTACCTCCTACTGCATCGCCTGAATCCTGTTGCAAATCAAAATCTGCCTTACATTCACCCAAATATCCTGCCACTCTGTTGATGAGATCTCCACCCCCAATCCCTGAGCCCAAATTCCACACAGCCGCTCGATGTCCTTCGCGACACTACCTCCTATCAAGTGCCTGAGGGTGCTGACTGACAGAGTGCCCATGGACCATTGCACTCTCCTCTCCATAGTTGACTTGTAGGGACTAACCATTAATGCAGTCTTTTTCTGTATAAAGTCCCTAATCTGAAAGTAACGAGAGAGGTCCTTCCTAGATGGCTCATATTTCTGGCTCAGCTGCTCGGAAGACATCATGACTTCCCTGTCAAATAAGTCTTCCAAACAGGGAACTCCTCTGGAATCCCAGAGTCTAAAGTCGGAATCCATCGTTCCCGTCTGATCCTGATTTGGGAGTAAAAGGGGAAGTTTTTTTTTGTAAATTGCCCTCACATTGCCACCTCATTTTCCATGCTTTAAATGTGTTAAATTTTCTGGATTTCTGCAATTATCCACAACAGTCCTCATCTTATCCATTAATGAGGGGAGATTGATGAGGGGACGTGTTGCCTGGGAGGCCTCGATGTCTAGCCAAATTGTCCACGGGTCTTGCCAGGCCCAATCAGCCACACAGGAGAGTAGGGAAGCTAGTTGGTATTTCTTAAAGGTCTTGGAAATGCAAACCCCCCAACCTCCACCCCCCCAACCATCTCCTGCGGAAGCTGCAATTTGACAAGCTTAATGAGAGGTCACCGGTGATGCCAGAGCTCCTGCCTGGGTAGTGTCAAAGGGAGCATTTGTATGTGATACAATAAATAAGGAAGAACATTATTTTAACCAAAGCTATTCTACCCAACAGGATATCGGAAGATCCTCCCAGCACCGAAGGTCCTGCCTTATCTTCTCTAGCAACTACACAAAGTTAGCTTTATATAATTGATGGAAGGTGATAAAAATGCCTAAATACAGGAAACCTCCCTGTGACCATCTAAAAGGGAATCGGATTCCAGCCCCAAAATCAGGTACTCTAACAAAACCCCCCACAGGCATGGTCTCCAACTTCATCACATTGATTTTCTACCCCAAGGAAGAACCAATAAATTAATCACTTGTATTAAATAGGGCACCAATACCGTCGGGTGAGTCAGAAAGAAAAGAATGTCATCCGTGTAAAGGGTGATCTTATACCCTCCAGATCCCACCTCTGGGTCAGTCATATCGGGGTCTCTCCAGATGGTCTTTGCCAACTGCTCAATCCCCAATGTCAATAGTAATGGTGAGGGGGGGGGGGCACCCTTATTGGCTGCCTCTGCCAATACTAATACGGGTGAGGATAGCTACTTTAGGGTCACTATGTTGTACTACCACCCCACCTGACAAAGACCATTCCAAGGCCAAACTGTTCCAGGACATAAAACAGATCACTCCATCCACCCAATCAAATGCTTTCTCTGCATCCAGGGAGACTACCAAGCCCGGAATCGACCCTTGCTGGCACACCTGAACCATTTTTAGGCCTCTCCTAATATTTTTAGAGGATCTGTGACCCCTAATAAAACCTGTCTGGTTCTCCTTTACAATGAAGGGCAAGACCTTCTCCAGCCTCAACTTCAGCATTTTCCACAAAACTTTAAAGTCCACGTTTAATAATGATGTGGGCCTTTACAAAGTGCAATCCTCTGGGGCTTTCTCTGTTTTGAGAATAAGAGAAATGTTTGCTTCTCTCAGAGAGGATGGGAGGCAATCCTGACTGCACGAGTGATTGTACATATCCAACATTGGTCTGGCCAGCCTGTCTATAAATCTCACTCGGAAATCCATCTGGGCCAGGCGCTTTACCACTCTGGAGCTGTCTCACTGCCTCCTGTGTGTCTTGGATTGTCAGAGGGGCATTCAAAAGAGACACCTGGTCTGAAGTTATACCTGAGAGGTCCAGGGTCTTAAAAAAGGACACCATCTTTGCCAAACAGTCCTTTGACCAGTACAACCCAGAGTAAAACTTCCAGAATTCTGCATTAATCTTTTTGGAATAGCAAGTGATAGTACCAGCACCGTCTCTAATGGATATGATAGATTGGGGGGCACCCTTCTTTCCGGCCAAGCTACATACCTGGTTTATCACCATACTCAAATCACCTCGGTTTCACAAAGGAGGTTTCTCTCGTTGCTGTCTGGGTGAGCTCAGTGTTCAGAGCTGCCCTGAGGGCTGTAATCCACTGCAACTGGTTACAGATGGTCTGTCAACTGTGCTGTCTCGGCTGCCTTTAGTTGAGCATCGAGCATACGCTGCAGCTTTCCCTACTTCCATTCCCAATAAGAAATAATCAAACCCCTTGCACAGGCCTTGGCAGTCTCCCAGAGCACCGACGGATTACTGGCTGTACCCAAATTAATGTCCTCCAAAATTTTTAATACCCATGAAAAATTACTGAATGACCTTGCTGTCCTTCAGAAGGACAGGATCCATGTGCCAGTGCGGTGAGCCTGTCCCGTTACCACCAGCCTTGACCTCCATGTACACTACCGCAATGTCAGAAATGGCTTTGTTTCCAATTCTGCAAGTCAGCACCAAATTCAAAAAGGCCGCTGGGGCCAAGAACATGTCAATCCTAGTGTAGCATTTATGGGGGTTAGAAAAAAAGGTGAAGCCTCTACCCTCAGGGTGAAGATATCTCCACACATCCACTAACCCCAGCTCCTTGTTCACTTCCACCAGATGCCTGGATAGCAGGGAATACCCGTGAGATCCCTAGGCATCCTTTCCATCTCAGGGTCCCAGCCGCACCCGCACCCAGCCCCCTCCGACTTCCAGCTTTAAAAACTGCGGGAGCCATTGCTCCAAGAAGCTGATGAGCTGGCCTCCCTCTTCCTGCTCTGGCAGCTCAATCAGGCGGATATTCTTCCGACGACCTCGACGTTCGACTCAGGGCCATACCTGCCATTCCAGGGCCTGGACACGGCCCTCCCAGGATTCTGCCATGGTTTCAGAAGCCACGACCCACTGCTCCACCTCCACAACACGCAGCCCAAGGCACTGGGTGACATGGCCATGTTTCTGCAGCATGGCTGAGATCAGTTCCAGCCTGGTCCGGGTCTCCTCCATCACTGAATCAATCTTCTCTCAGCGTTTCACGAACTCCGAGGCCAGCCTCAGCTCCACAGGTAAATCCCCAGGAGCGTTCACAGAGGCCGAGGCTGTGGCGGCGGGAGTGTCCGGTTCTGCAGGCGAGTGCCCTGCTTCTTGTGATCCTTTTCTCTTAGTCATTTTTGTTTCTTTGATAAAAAGCACTGAAACTAATAAATAGCAGTTTGAGGGGCCTAAAACCAGCGGCAAAAAGGGAGGGTGAATGCCCCACTTTTGTCTGGGTTTTTGGGCAGGGCCTAGTAGGGTAGAGCTATTCGATCGCCGCCATCTTGGATCTGAAGGTCAGTTTGATTCATGTGGAAATGGTGGCTGAAGGAAAACAAAAACAGCCACAAACTAACATGTTCGTGGAATAGATAGTATTTCTGATTTCTGTTTCCCATTCTCTGAGGCTATGTCATGAAGAATGAAATAAGTGAATTCATTTTGCTTGATACTTTAAATAAAGCAACTAGTTTTTGTAATTCTCTCACTAGAATGCTCCTCTGACAGCTTAGAACATGAAGAAAATTATATGAGGAGGCACTTGGAATACTATTCATATCGGGTTACCTCTTGTTAATTGTTTTTCATAACAAAAATATACTTTATTCATAAAAATCATCTGTAAGTACATACAAAGGTCCTAAATCAGATTTGTGATGTCTGCAGAGGGGTAAAAAAACAAACAAATCTTTGGAATTTTCACATTTCTCAGAACTTTCTCCATTTGCAAAAAAAAGAGACAGTTTCTACTTTTCCAGGAAATAATTTGTGTTCATTTTGAGGCAACGGCATTTCTGACAACTGAAGAAACCCTCAGTACACTATAGTTGAAAGACCTCAGACAGTGGTCTTTCCCCAGTGAGCCTTGGCAGCAGTTGGCCCAGGCTTTAGACCGCCCCTCACGTAGCCCTGGAACTTGGATTGTGCCAAGCTGCAACTCTCGGTCAAGGTCAACTCCTTGTTCTGGAAGACCAACAAGTTTCAGACAGACCAAACCATACCTTTCACAGAGGGGATGGTCCTCCAGGTGCAGGTGCTGCTTTGTCTTGGCATGTAGAGTACAGAGCGCTGTGGCACCGAGCTGCTCGGGGTGAACACAGACAAAAACCTTTCTCCAGGCTTCCTTTGCAAAGGCACGTTCCAGAAGGAGTCGTCTGACAGTCTCTACCCTCCTCCCCACAGCCACTTCAAGGGCAGCGTGCGATGGTATAGACAGACCAGGCATTCGAGAAAGATTGCACAGGCGCTGTCCTTTTCATCACCAGCCAAACGATGTCTTGGTATTTGTTGGGAAGTTCTGGTGATGAGGAATTCTGCTCAGGGAACAACCTGATCTGATCCACCTTTTTCGGCAGGGTCCTGAGGACATTCCGTACTGACCACTTCCTGATGAGCTTGTGGTCAAAGGTGTTTTCTTTTGCAATTTTTCCACAATGAACCAGTGATATGGAATGGTCCAAATACTCGGAGAGTTCCACAGCAATGAGGCCAGACTCATTCTTCGTAACACCAGAGACAGGTAGAACTTTAACATGGAGTGACACTTGGTGTTGCATACTGAGGGAGGGAAGGATGCTACCGTCATTCTGCTGGCCACCTTCATATGGCATTGGGTACCTTCTTCCCCTCCTTATCCTGAGCTTTGAACAGGACATCCCTGTGGACATGGTCCAATTAGACTTCCAGATGAAGTGGGAGATGGCTTGGGTGACTGTTATGGCACAGGGTCGGGGAATGGGCCACTCTTGATTTGTCTGCTTGAGTTCAACTCCAACAATTCCATATCAACTCAAGCAACCCATTTGACTAGCATATCATCCAGCAACCTAAATATCCACCTCCTCTATCACTAACACACAGTGGAATCAATGACCTCGACCTTCCATCAGAAACCCTACTTTCAACCCTGATCAGATTAAAAAAAAGACTCACTATCCTTTACAGAGGTTCTCGATGCAAAGTTATAGGCCTGAGCCTTTCCAGCTAAAGCAGTCTAGACCAGGCCAGGAATCAATGCAACTTAAAGCAAAATGGATGAGCATTAAAATTAGAATTTCATAGTAGGAGAAGCAGGAGTGGGCCATTTAGCCTGACAAGCCTGCTCTGCCGTTCATTAAGATCATTGCTGATCTAACCAGTTTTTCTGATAATAGCTGCAGCATTCCAAGGTTTAAAGATCCTGAAGGCACTTTGATTGATAGCAACAAGCTCTTGGGTGTTGTTGGAACTGCACTCACCCAGAAAAATGCTCCAACACAAACCTAACATGGGCCATGTTGATGCGCAATGGTTTTGAGGAGTTAGGAGCTGAATTACTCACCCCAACATTCCAAGCCTCTGATCTACTCCTGCAGCCACAGAATTTAAATGGCCGGTTCAATTTCATGCAGTATGAGTTAACTGGTAGATTAGCTGTCAACTTTCTCTTTCCTGGTAAGGATGTACAAGACTCCTTAGTTCATTATGATCAAGGAAAACTGTTTGCTAGTTTTTAACGAGAAGAGGTTCTTGATTATCAAGATGTGACTTATCGCATGATAGCAATCATGTATAGATTACATTTATATAGTAGACATGAGGAAGACCTAGATGGTAGGACTTACTTCTTCAAGATCCGGACATATTCCCCCATCAAGTACATAATACATCACAGTGAGTGGTAGTTAACGCACTCCCTCAGTATTAACCCTTTCAAACCATTATGCGTTCATACTACAGATCCTCCCAAGCCTTTTTCTTATTCTGAATATTTATGTCATTGTGCATGTGGTTACTTTTACCATTAGCCCTTCTCCTCTGCTCTCTGACTTCACAAGTTTAGGCGATCTAGAGATTTCACTGATTTCCCTGAAAGTTGGTCTCTTTAGACTTGGTCGATTGGTAGGTCTCTAGGTTGAAAACTGGTGGTTTTGATTTTCCTCTTGATAACGTAAAGTCTGTGGGTTCCTTTAAACGGGAAGCCCTTTTCTCATTTGGATTTCCTTTGCTTTCAGTTCCGTTAAAGCAGGTAAAAACAATGACTGCAGATGCTGGAAACCAGATTCTGGATCAGTGGTGCTGGAAGAGCACAGCAGTTCAGGCAGCAGCCGAGGAGCAGGAAAATCGATGTTTTGGGCAAAAGCTCTTCATCAGGAATAAAGGCAGAGAGCCTGAAGGGTGGAGAGATAAGCTAGAGGAAGGTGGGGGTGGGGAGAAAGTAGCATAGAATATAATGGGTGAATGGGGGAGGGGATGAAGGTGATACGTCAGGGAGGAGGGTGGAGTGGATAGGTGGAAAAGAATTTAGGTTGGACAAGTCCGGACAAGTCATGGGGACAGTGCTGAGCTGGAAGGTTGGAACTGGGGTGAGGTGGGGGAAGGGGAAATGAGGAAACTGTTGAAGTCCACATTGATGCCCTGGGGTTGAAGTGTTCCGAGGCGGAAGATGAGGCGTTCTTCCTCCAGGCATCTGGTGGTGAGGGAGCTGCAGTGCAGGAGGCCCAGGACCTCTATGTCCTCGGCAGAGTGGGAGGGGGAGTTGAAATGTTGGGCTATGGGGCGGTGTGGTTGATTGGTGCGGGTGTCCCAGAGATGTTCCATAAAGTGCTCTGCTAGGAGGTGTCCCATCTCCCCAATGTAGAGGAGACCATATCAAGAGCAACGGATAGAATAAATGATATTGGTGGATGTGCAGGTAAAACTTTGATGAATGTGGAAGGCTCCTTTAGGGCCTTGGATGGAGGTGAGGGAGGAAGTGTGGGCTCAGGTTTTACAGTTCCTGCGGTGGCAGGGGAAAGCGCCAGGATGGGAGGGTGGGTCGTAGGGGGTCATGGACCTGACCAGGTAGTCACGGAGGGAACGCTACTTTCTCCCCACCCCCACCTTTCTCTAGCTTATCTCTCCACCCTTCAGGCTCTCTGCCTTTATTCCTGATGAAGGGCTTTTGCCCAAAACGTCGATTTTACTGCTCCTTGGATGCTGCTTGACCTGCTGTGCTCTTCCAGCACCACTAATCCAGTTCACTTAAAGCAGTCTATTGCTCTATCGTAACGGCTGGAGGGAATTGCACAAGTCTCCTTCACAGAATGGTGCTAACCTGTTGAAACAGTTACTTTCATTTTTGTAAGTTCCTATATCTCTGGATCAGGCAGTTTTCTTTGACAATATCCTAAACCACTTAACCAGGCAATTTATTTTCTTGACTGCGTTGTGATTTGTGAATATTATGCACCTCATCTCAGTGATGGTAATCATTAAACATGTCAAGAGTTGTATCAAACTGTGTCAGGAGATTTTTATTCTTAATCTGCCTGTAAATTACTGCTAAAATGTATTATTTTTTTATTTCAACTTGTTGATGAGATTGTAGTTTTACTGAACCAACATGCCCACTTTCTCAGTTGTACTATTTGAGGTCAGCTTTTGGGTTAGCATGATCTCTCCCATTAATGCAAAGGATCCATCCTGCGAAGTTAAGGAAATAAAATTCTTGTTTGAACCTGCATCTTTTGAATCACTTAGCATCTGAAATCAGACTTAACTCAATTTGTTCACCAAGCTGTGTTGTCCTCTGAGTTACCTCAATTAGTCAATTCGTACGAGTTGGATATATTGCTCATTGACTATATCATTCTTCACCTTTCTCTCACAAATCTTGCTGATTCATGCAGTCTGGACTCTACAGTATTGGGTAAATGTTCAAAATGTTTTCCACCAATCCAGTATAGCGGTGGGTTTCCATTTTGCATGCAGGTCCAAACAAATGTCTTGTGCCAACATAACTAATGTCAATCTGGTCCCTCTTGTGTTTGCGTTCTGCTATGAGTCTAGGAAGCCCCTCAATGAAATCTCCAACTGCTTGTCCCATGACTGACTGTTTCTTGATCAATGGCTTCTTAATTTTAAGCAATTTCAGTCTTTCCACTATTACAGAAAGATTCAGGTCAAAATATGATTTGTGCCCAAGCGTAAGAATTCTTGATTGTGCAGTATGTATAAGTTCTCTACTATCTGATACCCTTGTGTTGCATAGCTCCTTTAATATTAAATGCTCTGCCTCCTGGACAGGTATTTGCACTACAATCAGCTATAGACAGTGTTTCACAAAATTATAACGTTGGAATGGCACAGAAGGCCATTAGCTGAGTGTTTCTGCACCAGCTCTCTGAACGAGTATCCTGACTTGCTTTTCCCCTGTTTCTGCAAATTATTTCCGTTTAAATAATCAAATACTTCCCTCTTAAATCCCTGAATTTAAACCTGCTTTCACCATACTTCCAGATAGTACTTTACACAAAACACTCACTATTGGAAAAGGTTTTTATCCAGATCATATTTACTTACCTTGCAAATCAATATAAATCTGTCCTCTTGTTCTTAATCCATTTAGAAGTTTCTCCCTGCCTACTCTGTCCACGTCTCTCATGATTTTGTAAAATTTTATCAAATCTCCTCTTAGCCATCTCCTTTCCTTATAAAACAGTCCCAACTTTCTATAACTGAGGTTTCTCAACCCTGGAACCATTCTCATAACACATCTTTGAACTCTCTCCAAAACATTCAACCCCCTGCTAACGTCTGGCACCCTGTCCCGTGTGCAGCACTCCAGATCAGGTTGAACTAGTGTCACATACAGGTTCAAACAAAGCCACCCTGTTCTTGTGCTCTATGCCACTATTAAATGAGTTGAGAATACTTTGGGCTCTATTAATTGCTCTCTTTGTCTGTCCAACCCTGCTTTGTACCCTGATCTCCCTGCTGTTACAGACCATTAGGGTTGCACCATTTAGATTAGATTACTTGCAGTGTGGAAACAGGCCCTTCGGCTCAACAAGTCCACACCGACCCACCGAAGCGCAACCCACCCATACCCCTACATTTACTCCTTACCTAACACTACGGGCAATTTAGCATGGCCAATTCTTATTTTATACCATGTCTCTATGTTACCAAAGTATATCATCTCACAATTTTCCACATTCAACTCTGTCTACCTTCTTTTGACCCTCCATCAATCTGTCAATGTCCTTTTGAAGTTCAACACAGTTTAGAATGTTTCCAAACTGTGTATCAAACTTGGAAACTCACTCTATCACAGATCATTAATAGCAATCAGGAAAAGCAAAGATCCTAAAACTGATACAAAAACAGACATTGCTGGAGAAACTCAGTAGCTCTGACAGCATCTGTGGACAAAAGGTAGCATCAGCATTTTGGGTTGAGTGACCCTTCCTTAGAGTTGACTGGATGAGGAAAAGGTTGATACATACTCTGAGGGTGGGGCGAAGTGGCTGAAGGCTGAGGGGTTGTGAGAGATGGTGGGGGGCAGTAAACAATGGGTGGAAATGGAGCCTAGAGAGAGAGGACAGCAGTAAAAACTGGAAGCAAACACTGCTGCTCCTATAAATCAGAAACAAAAACAGAACTTGCTGGGAAAGCTCAGCAGGTCTAGCAGCATCCGTGGAGAGACATCAGAGGAAAGGTCACTTGACCTGAAATATAACACTGAATTCTCTCCACAGATGCTGCCAGACCTGCTGAGATTTTCCAGCAACTTCTGTTTAGCTTGTAGTTGAGAGAGAACAGCAGACGGGCAATCAAAGAAATGAGACAAAGAGTTACTAATGAGGGACATTAGTGTTTGAAAATGAATGAGTTGTGATGAAAGCAGCACATGGTATGACAAGGCCTGATGTGTGAGAATTGGGATAAAGCTGTGGGAGCAGGTGCTCAGGCTCCGAAGTTCCTGAACTCGATATCGAATCCTGAAAGCTGCAGGGCCCCGAAGCAGAAAATGAGGTGCTATTTTTTATCAGCTTGCGCTGAACTTTGCTGGACCACTGTAGCAAGCCTGAGACAGAAATGTAGGGCAGGGTATGTTGTGATGTGCTGAGGTGGCAGGCATCTGGAAGCTCAGGGGCATTTTTGTGGACAGAACGGATGTGTTTCACAAAGTGGTCATCTAGTCTGTATTCTGGGTCCCCTATGAAAGGAGACCATATTGTGAGCAGCTAATACAATACATTGCTACTCACCATGTTGTTAAAGAGATACCTCACCACTGTTCACCATGTTATCTGAGCTAACTGGTGGGTGTGCTGCTACCATCTTCTTTTCTGGTAGAGATCTATGACCTGCTTGATCATAGGGAGGTCATACTAGAAAACCACTTGGAGGTTCAATGATTTGATTTGATTTGATTTACTTATTGTCATGTGCACCTTGTTACAAAATACAGTGAACGGTGTTGGATAGTGTTTCCAGCCTCTAGCTCCATCTTTAAACAAAAATAAACCAAAACATAGAATATATCGATAGCCAATGGAACAAAAGTCGCTGCCACCAATGTTCTCGCCATTCTGAATGCTCACTGGACCTCACCAATGCAGATGCCACCGATGCTGCCAGGTAATTAACAAGCCCAAACTTGACTCTGCTCATGTCATGAGTACCACTAATGTAACAGCTGCTGATGCTGCTGCATCTCGTAATGGACCAAACCCGCCTCCGCCACTGCCTCCATGATCCTGTGCTGGATGCTGGCACCATTGGGAACCCAAACACACCTCCACAGCAGCCACCAGGAACCTAAACTCCCCTCCGATACTACCACCATGAGTCCACACTGGGCCCACTCGGGTCCATGTTGCTGGGCCTGCTCAAGTCCAGACTGGGCCCACTTGAGTCCGTACTGCTGGGCCCACTCAAGTCCGTACTGCTGGGCCCACTCAAGTCCATGCTGCTGGGCCCACTCAAGTCCGTACTGCTGGGCCCACTCAAGTCCGTACTGCTGGGCCCACTCATGTCCATACTGTTGGGCCCACTTGAATCCGTACTGCTGGGCCCACTTGAGTCTGTGCTGCAGGACCCACTTGAGTCCGTACTGCTGGGCCCACTAATGTCCATGTTGCTGGGCCCACTCAAGTCCGTACTGCTGGGCCCACTCAAGTCTATGCTGCTGGGCCCACTCAAGTCTATGCTGCTGGGCCCACTCAAGTCCATACTGCTGGGCCTACTCAAGTCCATGCTGCTGGGCCCACTCAAGTCCGTACTGCTGGGCCCACTTGAGTCTGTACTGTGGGCCCACTCAAGTCCATGCTGCTGGGCCCACTCAAGTCTATGCTGCTGGGCCCACTCAAGTCCATACTGCTGGGCCTACTCAAGTCCATGCTGCTGGGCCCACTCAAGTCCGTACTGCTGGGCCCACTTGAGTCTGTACTGTGGGCCCACTCAAGTCCGTACTGCTGGGCCCACTTGAGTCTGTGCTGCTGGGCCCACTCAAGTCCGTACTGCTGGGCCCACTTGAGTCCGTACTGCTGGGCCCACTTGAGTCTGTGCTGCTGGGCCCACTTGAGTCCATGCTGCTGGGCCCACTCTAGTCTATGCTACTGGACCCACTTGACTCCATGCTGCTGGGCCCACTTGAGTCTGTACTGTGGGCCCACTCAAGTCCGTACTGCTGGGTCCACTTGAGTCCGTACTGCTGGGCCCACTTGAGTCTGTGCTGCTGGGCCCACTTGAGTCCGTACTGCTGGGCCCACTTGAGTCTGTGCTGCAGGGCCCACTTGAGTCCATGCTGCTGGGCCCACTAACGTCCACGTTGCTGGGCCCACTCAAGTCCGTACTGCTGGGCCCACTCCAGTCCATGCTGCTGGGCCCACTTGAGTCTGTGCTGCTGGACACACTTGGGTCCATGCTGCTGGGCCCACTTGAGTCTATGTTGCGGGTCTACTTGAGTCTGTGTTGCTGGGCCCACTCGAATCTATGCTACTGGGCCCACCCAAGTCTATGCTGCTGGGTCTACCCGAGTCCAAACTGCTGGGCCCACTCAAGTCCATACTGCAGGGCCCACTTGAATCCGTACTGCTGGGCCCACTCAAGTCCGTACTGCTGGGCCCACTTGAATCCGTACTGCTGGGCCCACTTGAGTCTGTACTGTGGGCCCACTCAAGTCCGTACTGCTGGGCCCACTTGAGTCTGTGCTGCAGGGCCCACTTGAGTCCGTACTGCTGGGCCCACTTGAGTCTGTGCTGCAGGACCCACTTGAGTCCGTACTGCTGGGCCCACTCAAGTCCGTACTGCTGGGCCCACTCAAGTCCATACTGCTGGGCCCACTCAAGTCCGTACTGCTGGGCCCACTTGAATCCGTACTGCTGGGCCCACTTGAGTCTGTACTGTGGGCCCACTCAAGTCCGTACTGCTGGGCCCACTTGAGTCTGTGCTGCAGGGCCCACTTGAGTCCGTACTGCTGGGCCCACTTGAGTCTGTGCTGCAGGGCCCACTTGAGTCTGTGCTGCTGGGCCCACTTGAGTCTGTGCTGCAGGGCCCACTTGAGTCCGTACTGCTGGGCCCACTTGAGTCTGTGCTGCAGGGCCCACTTGAGTCCGTACTGCTGGGCCCACTTGAGTCTGTACTGCTGGGCCCACTTGAGTCTGTGCTGCAGGGCCCACTTGAGTCTGTGCTGCTGGGCCCACTTGAGTCCATGCTGCTGGGCCCACTAATGTCCACGTTGCTGGGCCCACTCAAGTCCGTACTGCTGGGCCCACTCAAGTCCATGCTGCTGGGCCCACTTGAGTCTGTGCTGCAGGGCCCACTTGAGTCTGTGCTGCAGGGCCCACTTGAGTCTGTGCTGCAGGGCCCACTTGAGTCTGTGCTGCTGGGCCCACTTGAGTCTGTGCTGCTGGACACACTTGGGTCCATGCTGCTGGACACACTTGGGTCCATGCTGCTGGGCCCACTTGAGTCTATGTTGCAGGGTCTACTTGAGTCTGTGTTGCTGGGCTCACTCGAATCTATGCTACTGGGCCCACCCAAGTCTATGCTGCTGGGTCTACCCGAGTCCAAACTGCTGGGCCCACTCAAGTCCATGCTGCTGGGCTCACTCGAGTCTATGCTACTGGACCCACTTGACTCCATGCTGCTGGGCCCACTCAAGTCCACGCTGCTGGGCCCACTTGAGTCCACGCTGCTGGGCCCACTCAAGTCCGTGCTGCTGAGCCCACTTGACTCCATGCTGCTGGGCCCACTTGACTCCATGCTGCTGGGCCCACTTGAGTCCACGCTGCTGGGCCCATTCGAGTTTGTGCTGCTGGGCCCATTCGAGTCCATGTTGCTGGGCCCACTAGAGTCCATGCTGCTGAGCCCACTTGAGTCCATGCTGCTGGGCCCACTCGAGTCCACACTGCTAGGCCCACTCAAGTTCATGCTGATGGGCCCACTTGAGTCTGTGTTGCTGTGTCTACTCGAGTCCGTGCTGCTGGGTCCACTCGAGTCTGTGCTGCAGGGCCCACTTGGGTCTGTGCTGCAGGGCCCATTCGTGTCTGCGCTGCTGGGTCCACTCGAGTCTGCGCTGCTGGGCCCACTTGGGTCTGTGCTGCAGGGCCCATTCGTGTCTGCGCTGCTGGGTCCACTCGAGTCTGCGCTGCTGGGCCCACTCGAGTCTGCGCTGCAGAGCCCACTCGAGTCTGCGCTGCTGGGCCCACTTGAGTCTGTGCTGCAGGGCCCACTTGAGTCCGTACTGCTGGGCCCACTTGAGTCTGTGCTGCAGGGCCCACTTGAGTCCGTACTGCTGGGCCCACTTGAGTCCGTACTGCTGGGCCCACTTGAGTCTGTACTGCTGGGCCCACTTGAGTCTGTGCTGCAGGGCCCACTTGAGTCTGTGCTGCAGGGCCCACTTGAGTCCATGCTGCTGGGCCCACTAATGTCCACGTTGCTGGGCCCACTCAAGTCCGTACTGCTGGGCCCACTCAAGTCCATGCTGCTGGGCCCACTTGAGTCTGTGCTGCAGGGCCCACTTGAGTCTGTGCTGCAGGGCCCACTTGAGTCTGTGCTGCAGGGCCCACTTGAGTCTGTGCTGCTGGGCCCACTTGAGTCTGTGCTGCTGGACACACTTGGGTCCATGCTGCTGGGCCCACTTGAGTCTATGTTGCAGGGTCTACTTGAGTCTGTGTTGCTGGGCTCACTCGAATCTAGGCTACTGGGCCCACCCAAGTCTATGCTGCTGGGTCTACCCGAGTCCAAACTGCTGGGCCCACTCAAGTCCATGCTGCTGGGCTCACTCGAGTCTATGCTACTGGACCCACTTGACTCCATGCTGCTGGGCCCACTTGAGTCCACGCTGCTGGGCCCACTTGAGTCCACGCTGCTGGGCCCACTCAAGTCCACGCTGCTGGGCCCACTTGAGTCCACGCTGCTGGGCCCACTCAAGTCCGTGCTGCTGAGCCCACTTGACTCCATGCTGCTGGGCCCACTTGACTCCATGCTGCTGGGCCCACTTGAGTCCACGCTGCTGGGCCCATTCGAGTTTGTGCTGCTGGGCCCATTCGAGTCCATGTTGCTGGGCCCACTAGAGTCCATGCTGCTGGGCCCACTCAAGTCCGTGCTGCTGAGCCCACTTGACTCCATGCTGCTGAGCCCACTTGACTCCATGCTGCTGGGCCCACTTGAGTCCACGCTGCTGGGCCCATTCGAGTTTGTGCTGCAGGGCCCATTCGAGTCCATGTTGCTGGGCCCACTAGAGTCCATGCTGCTGAGCCCACTTGAGTCCATGCTGCTGAGCCCACTCGAGTCCACACTGCTAGGCCCACTCAAGTTCATGCTGATGGGCCCACTTGAGTCTGTGTTGCTGTGTCTACTCGAGTCCGTGCTGCTGGGTCCACTCGAGTCTGTGCTGCAGGGCCCACTTGGGTCTGTGCTGCAGGGCCCATTCGTGTCTGCGCTGCTGGGTCCACTCGAGTCTGCGCTGCTGGGCCTACCTGGGTCTGTGCTGCAGGGCCCATTCGTGTCTGCGCTGCTGGGTCCACTCGAGTCTGCGCTGCTGGGCCCACTCGAGTCTGTGCTGCTGGGCCCACTCGAGTCTGCGCTGCTGGGCCCACTTGAGTCTGTGCTGCTAGGCCTACCTGGGTCTGTGCTGCAGGGCCCATTCGTGTCTGCGCTGCTGGGCCCACTCGAGTCTGCGCTGCTGGGCCCACTCGAGTCTGTGCTGCTGGGCCCACTCGAGTCTGCGCTGCTGGGCCCACTTGGGTCTGTGCTGCTAGGCCTACCTGGGTCTGTGCTGCAGGGCCCACTTGAGTCTGCGCTGCAGGGCCCACTCGAGTCTGCGCTGCTGGGCCCACTCGAGTCTGCGCTGCAGAGCCCACTCGAGTCTGCGCTGCTGGGCCCACTCGAGTCTGCGCTGCAGGGCCCACTTGGGTCTGTGCTGCTAGGCCTACCTGGGTCTGTGCTGCAGGGCCCATTCGTGTCTGCGCTGCTGGGCCCACTCATGTCTGTGCTGCTGGGCCCACTTGTGTCTGTTCTACTGGGCCCACTCGGGTCTGCGCTGCTGGACCTACCTGGGTCTGTGCTGCAGGGCCCATTCATGTCTGCGCTGCTGGGTCCACTCGAGTCTGCGCTGCTGGGTCCACTCGAGTCTGCACTGCTGGACCCACTTGGGTCTGTGCTGCAGGGCCCACTCGAGTCTATGCTGCTGGGTCCACTCGAGTCTGCGCTGCTGGGCCCACTCGAGTCTGTGCTGCTGGGCCCACTCGAGTCTGCGCTGCTGGGCCCACTTGGGTCTGTGCTGCTGGGCCCACTTGAGTCTGCGCTGCTGGGCCCACTTGGGTCTGCGCTGCAGGGCCCACTTGGGTCTGTGCTGCAGGGCCCACTTGAGTCTGCGCTGCTGGGCCCACTTGGGTCTGTGCTGCTAGGCCTACCTGGGTCTGTGCTGCAGGGCCCATTCGTGTCTGCGCTGCTGGGCCCACTCGAGTCTGCGCTGCTGGGCCCACTCGAGTCTGTGCTGCTGGGCCCACTCGAGTCTGCGCTGCTGGGCCCACTTGGGTCTGTGCTGCTAGGCCTACCTGGGTCTGTGCTGCAGGGCCCACTTGAGTCTGCGCTGCAGGGCCCACTCGAGTCTGCGCTGCTGGGCCCACTCGAGTCTGCGCTGCTGGGCCTACTTGGGTCTGTGCTGCAGGGCCCACTCGAGTCTGCGCTGCTGGGCCCACTTGGGTCCGTGCTGCTGGGTCATCCTGCATCCACCAATGCCGAAACTGTGACTGAGTTCTTTACGAAGAACAGGCAAAATAAAATGAAAGAGAACAAAATGAGAAAAGAGAGAAAAAAATAAAAAGAAACAAAAAGAAAAGTCAATGGAACGGTTGAGCCCCTGCCTAATTACTGGAAATGAGAAGAGGCTCTAGTCTTAAACAAGATGAAGAACACTGCATGATATCAACTATATACAAGTTACCTTAATATGATAAACATGGTTACAAACATAATGAGTAAGACCCAAATGTCACATCTTACTTCTTCAAGAACCGAAGCTTCCCACTGAGTCCATGTGACATCATGAAGTGTGTGGTGCTTACAACACACATACTCATAAATAACACAATCTAAGGAGTCATGAATGATGCTGAACATTTATGCAATCATCAGCAAACATCCCAATGTGACCTTACAATGGAGGGCAGGTTATTGAGGAAGCAACTGAAGATGATTGGATTAAGACACAACCCTGAGGAATTCCTGCAGTAATTTCCCAGAACTGAAAACACTGACAATAGACATGGAGGGAACACTGATTCATCAAATGAAATTGGGGGTTTTAGTTAGTGGTAATCAGCAGAAGGCTTCCTTGACCATGATTGTCCTGATGCCATGAAATATCATAATGTTCAAGTCAACATTGAGGACTCTGAGTGCATCTCCCGCCCAACTGTGTACGATTGTTCTGCCACCTCTGGGTGCTTCTATCAGGCGATTTGAGAAATGTTTTTAAACCAGATGGCTGGAGGTATCTGGAACTCATTGCCTGAAAGTGTTGTTGAGATAGGAACCCTCAAGACATTTAAGAGCTATTTAGATGAACACTTGAAATGCCCTAGCATACAATGCTATGGGACTCGAGATAGTAAACTGGATTAGAATAAATGTTTGTTGACCAGCATAGACACAATGGGCTGAAGGGGCTCATTCTGTGCTATAAAACCTGATTGTATGAATCTATTAACTTTGTAAAATATTCAGTTGAAGGTTGATTTGATGTTAAAGACTAGAAGCTCAGACTTCTCTGAGCTGATAAATGGATTGGCAAGGAGAATGTCTCACATCTATGCAAAAATCTTCAGTATTACTGTTGGAATATTATTAGAGTATATAGTCTTTGTTGTGTAAAGCATGTTTTGCTGCTTACCAACTGAACCAAATTGTCTGGCGTCAAGGACAAGAGGGAGAGGCAAATTGAATTATTTCCTTTACTGTTCTGTTTTTGTTTGAAGAGAGGTGCGCTTTGTTTTAATTTGTTTCTTATAAATCTATTTGTTTCCAGGAATCCATTACAATTGTCAGAAAAAGTCATCTGGTTCAGTGGTGTTCTTCAGGAAAGGAAACTGCAAACCTTAACTAGTCTGGCCTACATATGACTCCAGGCCTATATCAAAGTGGCTGACTCTTAACTGCTCACTGGGCAATTAGAGAGTTGCAATACATGACACCCTTGTCCCCTGAATAAATAAAAACAACAACATGATGCCTTTGAAATATGGAGCAATGTTTTTTTTCCAATTCATTAACACAAACACACACATATGCATGCGCGCACGTACATAAGAAATAAAGAAAAAGGAAAGTTATAAATTAAAAGTATCTAAGATTAAAAAGTTGGCAGTAGTTCATGTGAGGTAGAGTTCAATAAGTCAATGAGATTCCTGAAGAAGGGCTCATGCCCGAAACGTCGATTCTCCTGCTCTTTGGATGCTGCCTGACCTGCTGCGCTTTTCCAGCAACACATTTTCAGCTTCAATAAGTCAATGTCCAGTAAAGGTCTTAATGTGGAAGGTGCACAGTGTCTCTATCTCAGCACAGGTTCAGTTGAGGTGTAGCAGTTGTAAATTGAGAATTGGTTCATTTTGCAGCAAAATAAAGGATTCTTTCTGGAAATCAGCATTTGACAAGAGGCAGACATTAGCTGGTCCAGACCTAATTTCATAGTTTTCTTTTTCTTCTGGTGTTGTAAGAGAATTGATGGAAGTCAAAATCTATTTAATTAAAAACAGTTCACACCACGATTCATTCCGGAAGAGCCCCCATTGCACATTTAGATGGCATGGTGGCTCAGCAGTTAGCACTGCTGCCTCTTAGCATCAGGGGCCCAGGTTTAATTCCACCCACGGGCGACTAGCCGCGTGGAGTTTGCGTTTTCTCTCAGTATCTGCATGGATTTCCTCCCACAGTCCAAAGATGTGCAGACTAGATGGATTAGCCATAGGAAATGCAGGGTTACAGGGATTGGACAGGGGGGAGGGTCTGGGAGAATACTCGTCAGAAGATTTGTATGGACCAAATAGCCTGCTTCCATTCTGTGGGGATTCTATGAATTCGGCTGGCAGCCTCACCCAGTCACTATATCTTCAGGTTGAGTCACTTTACACAATGGCATCCAAACCCATTGTATTGTTGAAGATAATTGAGGGACAGTTAGCATTAAGCCAAGCATAGCGGTTGTCAATGGCTTTGTTTTGAAACCAAACCTGGTGATGAAGGGCTCTGGCCCGAAACGTCGAATTTCCTGTTCCTTGGATGCTGCCTGACCTGCTGTGCTTTAACCAGCAACACATTTTCAGCTCTGGAGAAACATTGGCTGGGGTGCTTCTGAATTGTCCTGACTGGAATATTGATACAAATAGGTGCGATATCTCAGATGATAATGCAGCTTTTCTTCTGGTAACTACTGGAAATTACAGAAACAGCCAACTTGCCCATTATGTATTCAGTCGCCATTCAAAATCCAGAAAGAGTTCATATAAAAAGGAGCAATTTAAGTAAGACAACATAGTATTTTTAAAAAGTCTTTCTTTACACCATCTAGATATGACACTGTCATCCAGGAACAAGGATCTCAGAAGAATAATAGAAACAGAAATTACTGGAAAAAGCTCAGCACAACTGACAGCATCTGTGGAAGAAATCAGAGTTGACATTTCAGATCCAGTGAACTCTTCTCAGAAGAATAATTCTCTTGTCACTTGTGAGCTAAGTTGTAAAGAAATCAGACATTCCCTCCCAAGCTCATTGAAAATACAAAATCACACCTCAAAATAGGATGGAATCAAGCTGTGTTTAATTATAAAAGGCACACAGTGTAAAAAGATGTCAATGCATTCAGCATTGTAAATACATTCACAGTTTTTGAATCCTTCATTCAATCTTCATTCCTACTAAAAATATATATTTCTACCATTCTTGACAACTTAATCTTTTCCAGGTTAACACAGTCAGTCATTTTTACAAAATTGAAAATCCACCGAATATTAAATTAAGCAAAAAGAAACATTTGAATACAATAATTTACACTCAGTATTGCACATAAATAATAAATAGGCATTTTGCTTCCTCTTCCTTTAGTAATTAGCCAAGCAAGTCAAAGGTGCTTTATAAACTAAGTCTTTAGTTAATTGTTGTAAGCAAGTGGGGAGTCCCAATACCACAGAAACCTTTGCTGAGTGATATATTCAGTGTCTAAATAACTTTACTGAGGCCATGAGATATTTTGAACCAGTCTCTAACATCAGTTCATTGTATGCAAGTTCAATTTTAAAATGCTGCTAAATTATTGGTGCTAAATTTAAAACGTTGACCAATTCAAGCAAGTGTTTTTTTTATTCTGCTGCCCTAAGTACTTGAATTTCTGATGTCATCGGCTGAGGTGTCTGTCATGGACCATGAATGATGGAGATACCTCATTTCATGAGAGGGACAATTCTCAGAAGGTGTTCTACAATCTGAAGCCTCACTCACTAGATACCCACAGGCCATGGGCATACTGACTTATGAAGACAGCTTTCCGTAGGTGACATGTAGCTGGAGAATTGGCCTTGATGTAGACATAAATCACCCTGAAAATAAGACCAAATGACAGATGGTAGGGAAGTGGTAACCATGGGGGTGGGTCTTGCAAAGAGGTAAATGAATGAATCTTTATTGTCTAATAATGACATGATGAATCTCAAAGATGAGATAGGAAAACTAGAGCTCATTATAGGTAGTATGATGGGCTCTGAACTCCTTTAGTCTGCATATGGGCTAGGTACTTGTTAAGTGTTGACAAATTATTCCCTGATCTGATGTATGAAGAAGAGTGTTGATAGACTGTAATTTAGACAAATATGGATATAGAGAGAGATTTTGTTTTTGAGGAAGCACTCACAGGTTCTTTTATTTCAGTAACAAGCCACTCATACACTAGCTTATTAAAATATGTTGGACACTCACTCTGATTCAACTTCTCAAACACACCATAATCTCTTTCACAGCACTCCACTAATTTAGAAAAAAAAGTGCAATGTCTTTAAAGCCTGAGCTCGCATTTTAAGTTTAAAAATCACACTGTTGTTTCCTTGCCAGCAGGCTGGTACACAGCCTGCATCCTGAATGCGAGTGTTTGCTGTAGGTCTGTGTGAAGACTGTGATTTGTCCCTGCCTGGCTCTGCAACAGTTGCTGAAAGGAGTCCTGTTCCAATAAAGGCAACATGTTCTTAAGGAAGTATCCATTGCAGTAGGCGATCAGCTCATTGGCCTTGAGAACCTGTACAACATAGAATCAAATCTTCAGAAGAAAGAGTCATCGTACAAAATAGGAACAAGCCATGTGGCTCATTATGACTGAGAATGTCCTTTAAGAAAGCAATCCAACTTGCCCCATTATCCTATTTTGGCTTTTAATGTATTTATCAAACCCCACCACTACCTTGAAGTGTACAATTGAGATTGCTTCTCATGGAAAGCATCCCAGATGACAATGCTTTGCTACATGAATACAACTATTCGCACTGCTGCCCAGTATGTCCTCCTGCCACTGGAGAGAGTTTCTCCCTACCTAGTTCATCAAAACTCTTCCGTGCAGGAGGTCAGAAAATCCAGAAAAGCATGGAATTCATTTTCAGGAAGTGGGAATAAGGAGGACATGAGCTGTTTAGTTACTTTCAGCTCAGGGTTCAAGTCTGTAAAAAACGGTGGTCACCAATTTAGTGCATTGCAAGATCGTTAACAGCATAGCAATTAAATAATCTGCTTTTAGTGACGGTTGGTCAAAGGGTAAATATAGATCATGACACCAGTGGCAACTCCCTTTATCTCTTTTTAAAAGAGTCTTTTCCATGAACCATAGAGAGCAGACATGTCCTTTTTATTGCACCAGCTAACACATATCTGGCAGATTCTCTACCTCCTTGTCACTGTTTCAGATATTTGATCCATATAGTTAATTATCCACATGTTATAGAACCTGACCGATGTTCACTCTTAACATTTAAAATGTATCATGTTCCTATTTGTTTAAGTGAATTTATGCTCTGCTCAGTGTTTATTTAGAACACTGTATCAAATTGCAAGGAATTCCGGCAATATCCAATAGAATAGCTGATCTCATCTTACCTTGGCCTGTTGGTATATATGTGGGCTGTTAGCAAGTGTCAAGTTTCTTGAACAGATGACCTCACAGTGGCGTGCCAGAAGGTTTAGTTTGAAATTGCTGGAGGCTGCAAGAATCTGCAAAAGACCAAATCATAAGCACTCAGTCAAACAATTCAGGCCTGAAAACCAGTCACATCTCTCCATATCATCCTGACCATTCCACTCTACCCTATCATAGTCTCTACCTGGTCATTGAATCTTTTCCGAAATTTCATTTATAAATCACCCAACCATTGAATCCCCTTCCACAACCCATACACACTGTATGTTATCATTGATTCTCCACCATACATTTAGCGTTTAATGTAACCTACTCCAAATCTTCATCAAGGATTGCCAGAAAATCAGCATTAAATCTACACACACTGTTGTAGGCAGAGTCCCCACAACCATCCACCCACCATGGCAAGTGCTGCAGACTATAATCCTTAGCTGGATTTCCCAGCGGCTGTGAAGTTACTTGTACACATCACCCTGTTAATGTGCCATTAACATCTGATTCACGGGGAAAGGGAATGTATTGCCAGTCTGAGTGCACATCCTTTTGATATAAAGCTGTGGAGTACAGAGAACTATCACACAGAAAAAGATAGCTTACCTCTAGGGCTTGATTTTTACTGATGTTAAGTCTCTCTGTCCCTCCATCATAAATATACTGCACCATGCACTGCCAAGGAAAAAGATACAGAATCAAAATGAGACTATGCACAAAGCTCTACCTTGAAAAAAAACATAACAAATAAAAAAAAGTGTCTTTCTACAGTTGCTTTCAGGCTATCCCAAGTGTTTTATAGTCAATCAAGTGCTTTTGAAATAACCACCATTGTTTGGCAAGCAAATGGCGCTTTGCAATGTCCCACAAACCAGCAGTACGATGAAGCACCATTTAATTCAGAATGTCTGCTTCTTATTGAGATCTCGCATGATACCTTAAGTTAGCTACCAACATCACATTACCTGGTTCGATATAAAATTTGTTGTTCCATTGATAGTTACCTTGAATGTATTGTACTGGACATCCTTAATCTCAATGGGGTTACAGGTCTTAGCATCAGCAAGAGGGCAGGCTGCAATAAGCTTTTTGAACCTGAAGTGTGAGAAAAAACATCCATGACTGTAGGAAGTATCCTGGGTAGATAAGTCATTCATTATTGCAACTAAAACATTGGACCAAGTGTAAGGGTCATGAGTGTGATTCACAGTGACACTCCCCAGGGAAATCCTGTCCAGTGATTCAATGTTACTCAGGAATTACAGGATGATTACAGTGGAGAAGGCCATTCAGCCCCATTGTATCTGTACTAGCTCTTGAAATCAGCATTTTACTTACTGCCATTGTCCTGCGCTCTGCCTGTAATCCTGCATATTGCTCCTTTCCAAATAACAGTCTAATTTCCTTTTGAATGTGCAGAGGACAGATTCATTCAAGACAATCAGGCAGGGCACACGAGACCATAAAAAACTTTCACAACTTTTTCTACTCATCTCCTCTGTCCAGCTTTTTCATAATTTGAAAACCTCCATTACATCAGCTCTCATCATCTTTTCTCAAAGGAAAAACAGGTCTAACTTCTCCAATCTATCCTCATTATTCAAGTTCCTCATTCCTGGAAACCCTTGTAAATCTCTTCTGCACTCTCTCCAATGCATTTTTTTTTACAATCCATTCAGGGGATGTGGGTGTCACTAGCTGACCTAGTATTTATTGCCCAGCCCTAACTGCCTTTAAGAAGGTTGTGATGAGTTGCTTCTTGAACTGCTGCAGTCCATTTAGTATAGGTGCATCCACAGCGCTGCAAAGGAGGGAACTCCAAATTTCCATCCAGCAACAATGAAGGAACAGCAATGTATTTGCAAGTCAGGATATTGACTCGCTTGGAGGGGAATTTGCAGGTGGTGGTGTTCACATGTCTCAACCCCTCTTGTCCTTCATAATAACAATGGTCATGGGTGTGAAAGGTGCTGCCTCAGCAGCTTTGATGTACAGGGATTCTTCTACAATGCGATAGTTGTGTTCTTGAGCAACCTCACAGTGTAGAAAAATTGTGCTTTAGAAACAGCACTTAAAGTGCTGGCAATGTAATCACATGACAGAAAACAGTTTTAGAAAACAGTGTCCCCAATTTGTCAATCACATTACAAAGAATTTGTGTTAACGAAAGCTGTTATAGCAGAATGACCTGTAGCTCCACACAGCATCTTGTAGATGGCACATGCCGTCGGTAGCGAATGGAGTGAATGCTTGCAGATGTGGTGCCAATCAAGTGGATTACTTTGTCCTAGGTGGTGTCAATCTTCCAAGCAATTTGGAAATATTTAATCATACCCCTAGCATGTGCCTGAAAGATGATGCTAAACTTTGGGGAATCAGGAGGTAAGTTCTTCGCTGCAATACTCATAGCCTTTGACCTTGCCACATAGCCACATTGTTAACATGGCTTGTCTAATTCAATTTCTGGTCAATAGCAATATCTAGGATGCCCCTAATTGGGTTTGTAAACATCTAAATATATTAACTGAATGTGAATGGTGATGGTTCAATTCTCTCTTGCTGGAGATATTCATTGTCCAGCATTGGTGTAGCTTGAATGTTACTTGTCACTTATTAGTCCAAGCCTAAACATTGTCCATGTCTTGTTGTATTTATCATGGATTACTTCAGTATCTAAGGAGTAATGGATGATCCTGAATGTTGCAGCATTAGTGAACATTTCCACTTCTGACCTCATGATGGAGAGATTGGTGATTAGTGAAGCAGCTAAGGATTGTTGGGTTAAGAGGACTCTGAGGAAGTCAGGTAGTGAGATCCTGGGGCTGAGAGGATTAATCTCCAACAACTACAATAATACTCCTTTGTGCTCAGTATGACCCAGCCAGAGGAGAGTTTCCCCCGATTTTGACTATGTCCAATTTTGCCAGGGATCCTTGATCCCACACCCAATCAGATGCTATCTTGATCTCCAAGGCAGTCACCCTCACCTCTGGGCAGCTCTTTTGTCGATGACTGGCCCAGTCAGGAAGTCATGAGTTGAGGGATCCTGGTGGTAGCCAAACTGGGTGTCAATGAGCAGATTATTCCTTCTTCAGAGCATTGTTGATGACCATTGTTCCCTCTAATTATTTTATCTCCTACATACACCTCTGAAATAGCAGTGGGTGCAAAAATTATAAGTCTAAAACCATACCAGAGAATGGCATCAGCATGCCATCTCGTCTGCACAGAATCTTTAAACGACTGTGTAAACACCCAGCTTAGAGGGAACATTGTAAACAAGTCCTTCCATCACTACTTATGACTGAGAATAGACTGATAGAGTAGTAAATGGCTAGGTTTAATTTGTTCTGCTTTGTATGCACAGGACATGCTTTGACAATTTCCACATTGTTTGGAAATGCCAGTGTTCAACCAAACTGGAGGAGTTTGGTTAGCGGGACAGCAGGTTCTGAAGCACAGGTCTTCAGTACTATAATCAGAATGTTGTCAGGGCCCATAGCCTTTGCAGTATCCAGTACCTCCAGCTGTTTTTAAATATTTCATAGAGTGAATCGAATTGGCTGAAACTAGTATTTTTGTAATGTTGGAGACCAATGGACAAGACCAAGATGGATCATCGATTTGGCACTTCTAGGTGAAGATTATTGCAAGTGCTTCTGCCTTATCTTTTGTACTGATATGTTGGCTCACACAATTTTGAAGATGGGGGTATTTTCCAGAAGAAGGAAAATCTAGAAGCAAAAGGACCATCTCAGTAACCTCTATAGGCAGGGAGCACTGAACTGCCTTCCCAGTCTTTCCCTCTGCCCACTAGACCCATATTCATTTTTAGAGATCAATCTGTATATGTGTAGAGAGGGTGAGTTTAAAAAGGGGTTAGAGTTTTAACTGTAGCATTATATGTCAACAGTTTATAATTGTTTATCTGCAGTTAGAATCTATTTATTTTTAATAAATATTCAATCTTGTTAAGCACAGAAACCTGGTCTGTGCTTTCGGTCAGCCTGAGTGTAATGACAGATAAATTGGGGAATTTTATCTACTTATAAAATGCTTAACTTTTGTAATAACTCTTAGAATAGCAAGGCTTGATTTCCAGTGCATTATCCCAGTGGGTATAATGGGAAGATAGAAGCTGAGGTGAAGACCAATATGTTTTCCACAAAATCAATCCAGCAGCCATGTTCTTTAGGATGCAAATAAAAACAAAATACAGTAGATGTTAGAAATCTGAAACAAAGAGGGAAACTCAAAAGGTTTGGCAGCAAATATGTAGAGAAAACAAAGTTAATACTTTGTGCCCATTTTACTCTTCTTCAGAACTGAAAATGCTGCCATATCTTCTGTGTTTCTCCAGAATTCTGTGTGTTTGTTCATTAAGACTTGGCTATTTCAGCGGTGGTTCAGAGCCCTACTTTCAGTGATGAATAATGAAACTGCCCACACAGAGTACATTCTGCGTCCCTGCATATTCTAAGTGGTGTTCCATGTGGATGATTACTTATTCATCAGCTGGGAGGAAGATGGTCTGTTCATGGTAATCTGAAGGGGGCTTCCTTGCCAATGTTTGACTTGATGCCAAGACACTTCATTGATTCTGGATTCGATGTTGATGACTTCCAGGGGAACTCCCTCCTGATTGTATACCACTACGCCATCACTTTTGCCTGTTCTGCCAGAGGGACAGGATGGAGTGAGGAACATTGTCAGATAGGTAAGAGTAAGTGAGTTTGTTTTGCCAATTTGGCACTAGCCCCTAGTTGATGGGCAGGAGTAATTGGTGTTTTCTAGGTATCTAAGTTGATGGTCTATTTGCTTCTAATCTTTGAGAGCTTTTAAGAGTTGGACATAATCAAATGGCTTGTTTGACTATCTCAGCTAGTAAGTTAAATATCTGCTGAAAATGTGTTGCTGGTCAAAGCACAGCAGGCCAGGCAGCATCTCAG
Organism: Hemiscyllium ocellatum; assembly: GCF_020745735.1. Taxonomy (NCBI): domain Eukaryota; kingdom Metazoa; phylum Chordata; class Chondrichthyes; order Orectolobiformes; family Hemiscylliidae; genus Hemiscyllium; species Hemiscyllium ocellatum. Next base: position 51,510,790 of record NC_083426.1, read on the forward strand.
GAATAGAGAATTCGACGTTTCGAGCACAAGCCCTTCATCAGGATTCATCACCATTCCAAGTTATACTTCATTATAAATTTTGAAATTGTGCCGTGTACACACAAGTCTAGGTCACTAATATATATGAGGAAGAGCAATGACCCAACAATAAACCTGAGGAAACTAGATTACTGACTACTAGACTTCCTCTGACTTCAAATATGTCCAGTATGAACTAACCTCAGCTTCCTGTCACTCAGCCAATTCCATACTAATGCAGTTACTGTCCCTTTTATTTAGAGGTTATTGTTTGTGCCAAGAATATACAGATAGCAGTTTCTGGCACTAACTTATTGGGCAACTTCACCCTGCAGTTGCTGCAAAAACAAAAGAATCTCACATTCTTGGTACTGTGAATCAGTTCATAATGATCATAATTTTAGTTTACACAATATGCTTTTCCAACCTCAGCACTCAGTACCAAACTGTTTGGTTCAGAATATGGCAAAGCACAGAGTCTTACCGGGATGAGGCAGCTGACAGCACTGCCCGATGACCATAGAATGGTTTCCCTTCCACCAGAAATGTGATATCTGACTGTTCTCGGTGATTCAGTAAAGTGGAATCTGCAAGAAGGAAGCATCAAGGAGTTAAATCTATAACCATCTGACCCTACCGCATCTCAGTCGAGTGTCTCCCCAGAAAACGACATACATTTCTTTAGTGCTTTACACAATCGCTCGACCTTTCAAAGTACTTTACAGTCAATGAAGTATATCTCTGCTATAATGAACAAGTCGCCAATTTATGCACAGCACTATGCACACTGTAAATAGCAAAGTGATAATGAGCAGACGATCTGTTTAGTGACACCAGTTGAGGAATCCAGTGATTACATCTGGCTAAGAGGCAGATGATGCCTCAATTTAAATATCTCATCTGAAACACAGCACTTCTGGGAGTGTACCACTCCCTCAATACTGCTACAGAATGTCTGCCTGGATTTTTGTGCACAGGTCAGGAATAGGACTGGAACCCCAAACCTACCAACACAGAGGCACAAGTAGAGTTCCAAATGAGCAGTAGCTGCAACAGCCACCCCAGCCTATCCAAGAGGATTGACACATTCTGTGACAGCGAGGGAAAAAGGTAATCTAATGTAGAAACTAATAACTAAAGTGAGACATCTAGGAGTAGATCCAACTCCTGCAAATGTGACAACCTACAACATCTCATACAACAGCAGAACATTACATACAGCACATTAGCTTAGCAAGCTAACATACTTACTTATCATCCACCTGAGCTACAAATCTTCTCAAAAATTCCTAATACAGGTGGTACTACCAGATTAGAATCGTTAGAAATCAGGGTCATGCAATTCCCTGGTCAACAGTGCTGGCCTTGGTCCTTTCCTCAGAGACAAAACATTGAATCTGGCCACAGCTGCATTCTCCACCCAATTTAAAGCACAAGCTTCAACCTTGCCCTTTTGTTGCCTGTGTCGGCCCTTGCACTTTCCGGATAGTGAGGAGTATATTCTGTTCAGAAACTCATTGTAGGATAGCAATGTATCTCCTAATGGAGCTATGAGCTGGCTCCATGCTACAACATTAGTGGTGCAAGGATTGCAATGTCGATATAATACTGAAGATCAGGATATCATTTTGTTCCACTTGTTGAGTAGACTATACAATACTCACCAGGTGCAGCCTTGATCTTCTCACCACTCTCCTGAATCACGGGGATAGGATAAGGCCCATAGCAATGGCTAAAGATGGCCGCCAGCTGCCGTATAATAGCATTGTTCTGAAAATGTAACACAAAGACACTGCATCATATTAATCAGTTGGTCTGTACCCAGCTCATTCAATACTTGGCAGAGACACTCAGCTCTCAACACACTCAGAATCCTTATGCTCAGTTCAGTCAAACAATTAAAAACTTCACATTCTACATTGTAGACCAAGCACTGTCCAAGCTCACTATCACACATTTATGGAGACTGTAATATCCTCAATGAGTTTTGTAATGCTTTTCAGCCATCACAATTAAGCACTTATTTTGAAGCAATATATTAATGCTTTTAATTCTTTTAGTATAAGCTGTATCATTGAATATATTCAAAAGATGAGTTTGACACATTTTTTTGATACAAGTGAGTCAAGAATTATGGCAGGAAAGTAAGGCCATAATCAGATCAACTGTGAGCTTACTGAATGTGACAGCAGTTTAAGGGGCTGCTCCTACTCCTGTACCTACTTACAACCTTATGGGTCTGCAGAGGAGTTGGTTACAAGGAGATTTATAATATCAAAATGTGTTATAACTTTATAAATGAGAGAGTGCAATCTGTACTGTCACACTATGGTAGAGGAGATTAAGAAATTCATATTTTGTTGACAGAGTCTGCTAAATTAATACCTGTAGCCAAAACTGTTAGATTGAGATTTTTAATAGCAGAGACAGGCAAATAATATTGTTGTCCACTCCACCCTCCTCTCTGATCTATCACCTTCATCCCCACCTCCATCCACCTATCCTGGCTACCTTCTCCACAGCCTCACCCCCCTCCCATTTATCTCTCCACCCTGAAGGCTCCCTGCCTTCATTCCTGATGAAGGGCTTTTGCCCCAAATGTAAATTTTCCTGCTCCTCAGATGTTGCCTGACCTGCTATGCTTTTCTAGCACCACTCTAATCTAGACTCAGATTTCCAGCATTGCAGTCCTCACTTTTGTCTGGATAATATTGTTGGGTTGAATGAGAACAAAATTGTACCTTGCTCAGGCGGAATATGTCAAACATGAGGGTGAGTCCTTGGGTGATCATTTCTTGACTGTATACATCCTTCACAGAATCAAAGTCCTTGAGCAAGTTCAGAGTTATGGTCCACTGTCGCTTGATCAGTGAGGTTTCCAGGGACTTCAGCCAGGAATGTAGAGTCCACAGAACACCTTGGGGTGTGAAGAACAAACTCTTAAGAAAAGAGAAGGCTTTTTCTCCACTCCTCATCCCCACCATCTCCACCACCTCCAATGAAAAAGCTACAGATCTTTACCTGAGGCACAAGCATACCTGACATGTACATATTTTACATAACTACAGCACAGGTAATTGGATCAAGTCTGTAATCTATAAAAAGATGAGCGAGGGTTGAGAATTATTCAATTCACTATGGTACCTGACAGGCCAGAGTTTCCAAAGCAGCTAAAGAGAGAGTGCACGATAAGAAGAGATCTGTTGTGAGAGTTTAAAGAGAGTTTACTGTGTTAGCATGTGATGAAGTACTGTACTCACCATGGTTGTGTAACTCAATGGTGATGTCAAGGTAATTATGTTCAGCACTCTGATTCAGGGCATCACGCAGAGCTTTCCTCTGAGCTTTACTGCTGCGATTTACCCCAGATTTCAGAGCCTGCTGGTTGCTGATCTCTGCCCCTTCAGCAAGGATGTCCTCCAAGGACATAATGTCACTTTTTTGGGTGTCTGGCTGTGACAGAAGCTTCTGTAACACATTCCTGAGCAACAATGTAGAACAGAGTGTGTTAGCAGAAAAGTACAAAATATATATTTCCATGTTGTATGATTCTATGATTCCATATAACTAAATACAACACTGCACTTTAATCAGTGAAAGACAATGTATCTTTGACTGGAAATGATCAGCACCCAGGGCAAACTACTCACAAGTACTTCCAGTCCCTCATTAAAAGGTTTCCCAGCTATAGCTATATCTCTCTTTATCACACCACACCCTCACTATAAAACACTCAGTTATGGCACTGTCCTTCTCATTCTGATCATAGTATATTGTTCTTAACTGCAACACCCACCCTACCCTGCAGCAATCACAGGCTAAGGAAAATTCTATAAACTACCACACCCCAAATACAGGTTCTCTAATACAACAGCTTATGTTACTCTCACCTAGTAGAAGAAATGAGCCTATTCTCATATCTCACCTGCGTCCATGGGCTGCAGCCTGACTGAAGGGGTTAGTAATCCCTTGCAGAGATGCAGTAACTCCATTTTTACCAGTGGATCCAGCCAGGAGATCAGCTCCTTTCGCCAATAGCAAACTGACCAGATCTAGGTGACCTGTAAACAACAGAGTGAGAATAAGAAGGGCACAGTAGATAGAGGAGTACAAGAGAGGGGGGCATTCCTCAGCAAAGGAGGATATTATCTATAGGTATGGTGAAGAGATAGTTTAGAATCTATGTTTAATAGAGAAAATGGCATTTCATACCTTAGTTTATATTAAAATACTCATTCACAGGTCAATGGCATCACTGGCCAGGCCAATATTTATTGCCGAAAATATGTTGCAGGAAAAGCGCAGCAGGTCAGGCAGCATCCAAAGAGCAGGAGAATCGACGTTTCAGGCATGAACCCTTTTTCAAGAATTGAAACGTCAATTCTCCTGCTCCTTGGATGCTGCCTGACCTGCTGCGCTTTTCCAGCAACACATTTTCAGCTCTGATCTCCAGCATCTGCAGTCCTCACTTTCTCCTACAATATTTATTGCCCACTCCTAACTACCTAGAGAGTAAGAGTCAACTGTATTGCCATGGAGCTGGAGTTACATGTAGGCCAGACCAGGTAAGGATGGCAGTTCCTTTCCCTAAAGGACATTAGTAAACCAGATTGGTTTTTCCAACAATCAGCAATGGATTTGTGGCCATCAACTTTTAATTCCAGATTTTGTTTTTTATCATGGTGGAATTTGTGCATGGATCCCCAGATTATTACCTGGCCTCTGGATTAACAGTTCAGTGATAATACTACTAGGCCATTGCCTCTCTCTATTACAGGGAAGGTCATCTTATAACATGGGATATACAGGGAAGATATCCTGTACAATTTTGTTGGAAATGGCTTCTTATACAAAGTATGTAGTATAGGCATGTTAAACACTGAGATCTAGACAAGGGCATGTGATGTTTGCTCATTTTTTAAAAAAATCATTCATGTGATGAGAATCATCGATAAGGGTAGAATTTATTGTTCATCCCTAGTTGATCTTGAGAAGGTGGTAATGAGTCCGCTTCTCAAACAGCTGCATTCCATATGATGTAGAGACACCAACAGTATTAGGGAGGAGCACCACTGAAGGAACAGCAAAATGGTTCCAATCCCAAATAATGATGTGTGACTAGGAAGAAATTTGAAGATAATAGTGTTCCCATGCATATGTTGCCCTTGTCCTTTGACAGTTTTGGAAAGTATTGTCAAAGGAGCCTCGGTGAGCTGTTGCAGTACATTTTGTAGATGATACACACTGCTGCCACTGTGCATCAGTGGTGGAAGTAGGGAATTTGAAGGTGGTGAATGGAGAGCCAATCAAGCGAGGTGCTTTGTCCTAATTATGTTACGCTCCTTGAGTGTTGTGGGAGCTGCACCCTTCTTGGTAAGTGGAGAATATTCCATCACACTCCTAACTTGTGCCTTTTGGATGGTGGGCAAACTTTGGGAAATCAGATGATGAGTTATACACTGTAGAATTCCCAGCCTATGACCTGCTTTTGTAGCTGCTGTATTTACATTGGTGGCTTCTGACCAATAGTAACCCCTAGAATGTTGATGAGTGTGGATATCAGTGATGATAATACCATTAATTGTCAGACAGATGGTTAGCTTCTCTCTTGTTGGATTTAAACATTGCCTAGCACTCTTGTGGTGTTCAGCCTAATGTTGAAGCCTTAATGCTGTCTGAGTCTTTCTGCATATGGTCATGAATTGCTTCAATATTTAAGGAACTAGAAAATAATATTGAATGCAGTGCAATCAGCAGTAAACACTGCCACTTCTAACCTTATTATTCAGGGAAGATAATTAATGAAGCAGCTGAAACTGGTTGACCTATGAGATAAGCTTGATGAACTATTGCAGAGCTGTCCTGAAGCTGAAACCACCAAATCATCTTACTGAAGCTGAAACCACCAAACCACCAGTGGAGAGCTTTCCTCGATTCCCATTGACTCTAGTTTTTCTGCAGCTTCTTGATAACCAACCTTAACATCAAAGACAATTGCTTTCACTTTGCCTCTGCAAACCTGCTTCATCATTCATGTTTGGACCAAGACAGTATCCCGTGTCTTCTGCCATTTCTTGATATCACATGGAGCGAGTTGAATCAACTGAAGACTGACACCAAGCTGGGACTTCAAATATGCTGAGTTGGATCATCTACTCAGCATTTCTGGCTGAAGATTGTTGCAAATGCTTCACCCAATTCTTTTGCACTGATGTGCTGAACTCCCCCAACATTGAGGTTGGAGATAATGGTGTACCTTCTTCTCTGGTTCACTACCATTTACAACTGTTTGTGACTGAACTGGACAGCGTAGAAATAATCTGTTATTTGAGGAATTGCTGTGCTATGTCGATCACATGCTACTTCGACTGTATGGCTTCATGTTTGTGTTATCTTGCATTGTAGTTTCACCAGGGATGGACAATAACCTCTCACCCAGCCAGTGTTACCACATTTCATAAAAGAGTAAAATGTTGCCATCTCGTTTTTAGGTATAGTGGGTGGTATACTCTCCTGCCCTTGTCATTGAAATTCCACCAATTGTCCAGCTTGATGCCAGTGGGAGGGTGGGGGAATATGCCAAGTCACATGGTTATAGATTGTTTCAGCTGACTCATGGATGTCCAGTTTTATGTTGTCAGATCTGTTCTAAATCTTTCTTATTTAGCATACTGGTAGCCCTGCACAAAATACAAAACATGCCCTCAGTTTGAAGATGGGAGTTTTGTATGCACGTGGACTGTATGGTGGTCACTTATATCACTGCTGTCGTGGACAGATCTATTTGCAATAGATAGGCTGATGAGGACTAGGTCAAGCAAGTTTCATTCCCTTGTATTGGTCCTCTCACCACTTGCTTCAGATCTAGGCTTGCAGCTACATCCTTCAGGACTCAACCAGCTCGGTCAGTACAAATCTAAGGAAGGGATTGTGCTTAAGAAAGTAATCTAAATAACAGGATGCAACCTTTTTATGATGCAGCCTTTTTGACATGACCCGAGATGAGATGTTCAATTCCAATTTACATCAAATGTATTTATAATTTAGGTAAAAATTCAGATAACCTTTTCCACATTACCAAACTGTGATCTATTATTAGGGCACTTGCTTTAATATATATACACTGACTACAGCACAAATGTAAAAGGTACAGAGGCAACCGAATGAAAGGCTTCTGTCATCACTGCAACAGATCTTGCTGAAAGGGTCAGATCCACTCTCTCTATTCCCTTCCCAACACTGACCCTTCCCTTAGCTATTGTGTACCTGCTGCGGCTGCCAGCTGTAGAGGTGTTTCAGACCAACTTCCTTCACTAACACAGCCATCGACATGGGCCTCAGCATCCAACAGCAACTGCACAGGCACACAGAGAGAATGTCACACAGAGGACAATATTGCAAGTGTAGACTTAATCACTTACATAGAATTACACTCAATTACATACAGAGAAATAATATTTACAGGCAAAAACAGATAGGCCATTCCACCCTCTCTGTCTGCCTTTAGCTCACCTGAGAGTTCTCCACTTTAATTACTTCTAGTCCCATCAAGTCCCCGTGTCCCTCGGTTCCTCCCTGCATGATGTAACTTCTAGTTCCCTCTGCCCTCTATATCGCTCCATTCCTACCCTGCCTACGTATCCTTCCAATCACAAATTGCCCCTGTCTCCCTCCATTCACAGTCTGCCCCCTCCATTCTTATCTACTCCATGTGAAACTCATTCTTCTGCAGTCCCTTTTTTTTAGTTCTATAATATCCCTATCCATCAGATTTCACCCTGTGCCCACCATTTATGTCCTTCTCCATCAAGTATGCAGCATGGTCCAGTTGAGGTATTTTATAAAAGTAAGGTGATTGATTGGATGGAGACAGTGAAGTGCTTCTCCAGTAAGGGTGTGAGAATGGTTAAGATAACAGGAAGACTAGAGTTGGGCTGTTCAGAAGTGAAATACACAGGTTGTGGAAAACAGAAACTTCCAAATGTTGAGAGTGCTGGGCTTCAAATTGAATTTTCAACTGATTGATTTTGTTCAATCAATCTAGAAATTACAAAGCTAAGGCTGATAAATGGATTTTATAATCTAACTGAATAACAGAACGAGCTCAAAGGGAAGAATGGTCCAGTTCAATTTATGGTCAATGATAAGTTGCAGAATGTTTATTGTTATAATGGTGCTGTTGAATGTCATGGGATGTTGGTTAGATCTCTCTTGCTGAAGCTGGTAATTGCCTGACAATTGTGTATCGTGAATTATCCCACTATGACCCCAAGCCTGAACGTAGATCAGGTCTTGTTACATATACATAGACAGACTGCTTCAGTATCTGAGGAGTCATTAATGATGCTGAGCACAGTGAAATTTGTGAACATCCTCACTTCTGACCTTATGGAAGGAGGGAAGGTCTTTGGTGGAGCAGTTGAAGAAGATTAGGTCAAAAATAGGCATAGCTTCACTACTCTTTTTCAAAACAGTGCCACGGAATGCTTTGCATTCACCTGAAAGGGCAATCAGAGCTTTGGTTTAAATTCTTACGCAAAAAGCATCACTGACAATTGTATGGCACTCCCTCAGTACTGAACAGGAGTGTGAATTTAATTTATGAGATCAAGTATCTAAGATGGGGTTTACAGAGACAAACATCAGACTCAGAGAACAGTGTGATTCACTGAGACATAGTTGACAACATGGAGAAATGGAGAGTAATTATAATGATCTGGGGAGATGGGTTAGCCCCAAAGAGAGCAACAAATTTGATGTGCCTAACATCCTTGAACTCCTTCTAAAAACCCTGCCCCTGAGGTAAATCAAAATTTCTCAAACAATGGCACAATTTCCAACATCTGAAATCACCCTTCATTAATCCATGGAAAGTTGGAAGTACTCAATATTTACTCAACTAAATCTACAAAATTGACACACTCTTGTACCTGTGTGATTGACAGATGACCAAATGCAACTGCAAAAGTGAGAGCAGTCCAGTGTCTAGTCTCTGTATGGACAGATGGGCACTGCTGAGAATAACCTGGCACCTGAAAATCAAGCATGACAGTTTAGGAATTTCTCAAGCTTAGCAAGTCAGTGTAGAAATAATCAATATTTAGTCTGTTTGAACACTGGATCATTGTTTATATAGAGGCATCCAAATTAAAGCTGACACATTTCATTAAACATCAGGAGATCAGGTATAAATAGTCAAACATAATTTGCTGTGACACTGTGTCAGGGTCCAGGTTTAACAGGAATATCCCACATTTGGACTAGGGTTGATTTGTTATACGTTCACCCCATAGATTACTCTTGTGAATGCAATGACTTCTTTGGATACACTTTCATATGAAGGCAATGTGTCAATTACCACGGTGGCACAGTGGTTAGCACTACTGCCTCACAGTGCCAGAGATCCTGGTTCAATTCCCGCCTCAGGTGATTGATTGTGGAGTTTGCACATTCTCCCCGTGTCTGTGTGGGTTTCCTCTGGGTGCTCCGGTTTCCTCCCACAGTCCAAAAATGCCTATGTTAGGTGAATTGGCCATGGTAAATTGCGTGTAGTGTTACGGGAATGGGTCTGGGTGGGTTGCGCTTCGGCGGGTCGGTGTGGACTTGTTGGGCTGAAGGGCCTGTTTCCACAATGTAAGTAATCTAATATCTTACCTGAATATCAATGTCTGCTCCAGAGGTTAGCAGGACCTGAACCATGGCCTCATCCCCACTGCTCGCTGCATACATCAGTGGAGTCAATCCCTGAACAGAAGAAACAGCATTTGATCATCCCCGATAAATAACCAATTCTGAGGTTAAGCTGTCCTCTGAGTTCACGGGGCTCATGCTCAAAGGCAAATTTTAGAGATCACTTTCACACAAAGGGAGAAGCAGAGACTAAGTAACACATTACCGTACTAAGTTGATTAACTCAATTCTTGCTCCCATGAAACATATGCAATTTATCAAATGCAAGTTTATAAGGCAGCAGTGCTAACCACTGAGCCACAGTGCCAGATTAGCTGCTATTTCCTGTTCTCCAAAACTGAAAAATTAAACAAGAGCTTTGTTCCCCATTTTATAGTAATTTCGTTACCCGTACATAGTTAGTCAGATTTTACAATTCAATTAAGTGATTGAGTTTCTTGCTTTAGGTCTTTATGTTATCAAATAATCATGAAGGCCCCACTCCTAGTAATATGCTTTTCCAATGTTTTCTCACCAAACTTTGCCTCCTATCTTCACTTTTCCTGAATTACTCAGAAAGGAGTGGCACTGCTGATCAAAGCTAGTATTGTATTTGCAGGTCCCAGTTTAAACCAATTCAACCTACTAATATGTTTTAACCATAAATTAACAACAGCTTATCTGTCTTTGGTGCATATTACAGACAATGTAAAATTATATATAGAGTCATATAATCAGAAATTTACAGCACAGAACAAGGCCCTTTTACCCAATGTGTCTGTACTGGTCAAAAGCAACCCCTACCTATTTTAATCCCATTTCCTAGCATTCGGCCCATAGCCTGGTATGCCTTGACATTGTGAGTGCACATTTAAATACTTCTTCACATTGTAGGGAAGCTAATCTAATCCCTTCCAAATGTTTCAATCATGAGTATGCGGGCAACTGTTTAATTATTGCCTGTTTTAGAAACTGATGCACTCTTGTTGACATCTAGTAATGTTGCCTCTAACTGAGTTTTCAGACACTTCGGTTAAGAAAATAGTAAGGCAGTGAGTTCCAGATTCCCATCTCTAGGTGAAACCATTTTCCTCACATCTCAAGTAAACCTCCTGCCCCTTACCTTACATCTATGACCCTTGTTAAGTAATCCTTCCACCAAGGGGACAAGTTTCTTCTTGTTTATCTTATCTATACCCATCATAATTTTACACGTCAATCATGTTCCCTCTCAATCTCCTCTGCTCTAAGGAATATATTACTGCCTGGCCTCTTCCCTACCTGCTCACTAAGAGTATTGAGTCCCTCTGGTCCCAGCAATGCAGCAGCTGCTTTCACCAAATCAGTGCGACCGGAGTTCAACATCTGGAAACCCAGGTTCTGTCTCAGTTTCAGTTCTGCCTCCTTAGTGTCCAGTCCACGGGATGGATATAAAATGCTGTTAATCCTGTCAGAATCAAACAAAAATAAGTGAGATTCATTTTGATGTATTAACTTCTAACATAGATTAAATTCTGTTTTCCTTGGCTCTAAGGTCCAAAATCAGGGAACACAGGCCACTTAGGACTGAGATTAGTCAGAACCTCTTACTTAGAGAGCTGTGAATCTTTGGAATTCTCAACATCAGATGGCTGTGGAAGTTCAATCATTAAGTTCAAGACAGAGATTGAGATTTCTATTTGCCAAAGACACTAAAGGATAAGGGGATAGCATGGGAATTACGGCACTGAGCTAGATGATTAACTATGATTTAGAATGGCACAGCAGATTTATGGGGCTGAACGGCTTACACCTGCTCCTACAAGAAAAGATTTCTTGTCAACTGCATATATTCCTTTTGGCTCCAACGTTGAACATTAACTGGGCTGAATTTCTACAGGATCTGTGTAACATTACTATTCCAATGTCCCATCCGAAATACTTCACAAATCAATAGTGGCTCAGTTGACAACACACTCAGCGCAGCAGTTCAGAGATCTGAGCACACAATCCAAGCAGACACTCCAATTCCATGCAGACAAAATGCTACACCAACAGAAGCTGCAACTTTCAGAACTGACATTAAATTAAGCCCGTCTTCCTTCTCAGGTGGAAGGCAAGATGCTTTTGAAGAAAGGCAGCAAGTTCTCCCCAGTGGCTGGGCAATATTTATCTTTCATTCATATCATTAAAAGTGGTTCCTGATCATTTATCTCATTGTAGTAATGGGACTTTTTTCTGCACAACATTGGCTTTCACATTTCCAACACTGGCACACCAGAAATATCTCATGGGAAGAATACTTTAACATGTCCATGTCTTTCAGAAATTTAAGATACAATTTAGGTCTTCATGATAATTGGGTAATCATTAAACAACATCAAGAGTGTTGTTCCAACTGGTGAGTTGGGAACAAAGAGAATAGGATTATGTTTAATCAAATGTACCTCCATTACATCAAGGATCAGTATCAGTGGGGTTCTCCACTCTCTCTGTGCGTTTAACATAAAAACAGCAATGGGTCATTCAACCTCTCAAAACTTTATTCAAATAGCGATCAGCTTATCTTTATCTTCACCCGTTTATATGCAAAGTTTGAGTTAATGAAGCTTTGCTCACCGGAGTTGTCGGGGTTCACAGTCTACACCTGGAAGTAGAAGCCTGGCCGCCTGCCGAAGGTCACCAACATCCACTGTGAGACTGCATCTGTGATCCGCCTGAGCAATACATACCCTGATCCACTCGACCACCGGTGGGAGAATCTCATATGGTCTGAAGGGAAAGAAATGCACACAAAGACAACACAAGCCGTGAGAACATGGATATGCATTTGACCTGGACTCCGCCTCTCTTCAGAAGCTATTAAATGGACATTCGACTAGCACCTTCTAATGGTAGTATGGCAAAGCGAACCTTCAAACATGCATGTTGTGTATGTTTCTTTGCACTGGCTCCAGGTCTGCACAATACATTCAGATGGAGAACAGTGAAGATCTTAGAGAATAATTCTGCCCAAGTTATTTCAAACTGTGCAAGCCACGAGATGGAGACAGCATGTTCAGCTAACCTCTTCCTATATTGATAATGTCCCTTGGTGTAGCACTTCTCAAAACCTTTGGGGCCAATGAAATCAATTGTCAAAATCTGTCTTTTTGGTTTCTCACCAAACCCTATTACCACTCTCATAGAAAGAGGGGGGAATTTCCCGTCTCGGTTGGGAAATTTTATAAGCTGAGTATACAGTTTGAACATCCGTGATTTAAGCTGCATGAACTAAGATAATGATCATCACCTCTCTTCACATGCAGGGTCAGTGGTTACCATATCTTGCATCCTACTCAACTTCAAAGATTTTTCACTTCTAGCAGCAATCATCATTCAATAAGAACTCAACAGTTATGTAAATTGTTTATCATATCTCTGAATGGTGTTTTAACTATAAAAGATCGAGTTCAATGATACTGTTTAATCTCAGGAGCATTTAATAAATGTGCAAACCAAACATCATTTCCCTTTCACAGCTCATTGTTATCAAAACAACAATAAAGTAACTTAGAGAAGCAGTGAGCTGCTGAAAGTCAATCTTAGTTTATTGGTATTTGTTTCAGTCTTTGAGCTGTGAAGGGGGCTAAAGCTAACAGCAGAGATCTGGCTTGAGTCAGACTTAGATTTATATTGTGGTTGAGTTTGCATCTCTGTTTCATGCTTTCAGGACTTTGAGGAGAGGGAGCAGCAGATTTTACAATTCTCTAATTTCTTGGCGTGGTTCAGATTCCCTAAAACATGCAAAACTAGAAATGTTCAAATAACTAAAAGCCCTGTGGAAAATATGGTGTTTTCCCAGAGTGACTCAGCTCAGCAAATTGTAGAATTAATCAGTTTGGGCATTTTTGAAAAGTCCCAATTTTAACTGTCTCACCTCTCACTGCCCAGTTTTATGTGTGGTGGCTCAGTGTTGGGATTCTCCCATTCCAGATGAGGGCAGTGCATATAGTAAAAGAGCCCATGAAGCGCCTCCGGCTCCCAGGAGTATGGTCCCTTTTTGAAATGGAGCTGAAATCCCTTCCCATGGTATTTTGCACCAAATTGATGGAAGTAATACATTGCTTGTGAGACCAGGTCACCTATGGAATAGAAGCAGAATAGTCAGAGCCAATTCCACATGACATTAGTGCAACAACACTGGGGAGAGGGGTAATGGAATCTTGTCACCAAGCAGAAACTATACTGCACCAGCTATATCAAGGCTGTGGCTTTCTATTCTCTCATAGGACATGGGTGTCATTGATTAGGCCACCATTTATCACCCATCCCTAGTTGCCCTTGAGAAGGTAGTGGTGAGCTGCATTTTTGAGTTGTAGTCCATGTGCTGTAGGTACAGCCACAATGCTGTTAGAGAGGGAATTGCAGGATTTTGATCCAGCAACACTGCAGAACAGTGATGCAGTTCCAAGTCAGAATGGTGAACAGCTTGCAGGGAACCTGCAGGTGGTGGTGTTCCACATATCTGCTGCCCTTGTCCTTCGAGATGGAAGTGGCTGTGGGTTTGGAAGATACTGTCTAAGGATCTTGCTGCCAATACAGATCGGAGACTGGGTATATTCCAATCATCTCCAAGACACCGTTCAGTAGCGTGAAGGATTATACACCATATCCCTGAGATAAGTATAGCTCCAACTCTGAATGAATCCAGGATACAGAAAGACAAAAAAGCTTACATAATTGCAATCTCATCACTACAGGATGTAGACAGTATGACACAATATGAAGACATCAGAGTGGTGCTGGAAAACCAGGTCAGGCAGCATCCGAGGAGCAGGAAAGTCGACTTTTCTGCAGAAACCCTTCATCAGGTTCCTGCCCAAAACTTCGATTTTCCTGCTCCTTGGATGCTACCTGACCTTCTGTGTTTTTCCAGCACTACTGTAATCTTGACTCTGATCTCCAACATCTGCAGTCCTCACTTTTACACAGTATGTAGACAGGCCAACCGGGGTGAGGCCATATTGGATTTGGTAGTAGGCAATGAACAAGGCTGGGTGTTAGATATGGAGATAGGGGAGCACTTTGGTGATAGTAACCACAACTTGGTTATGTTTACTTCAGTGATGGAAAGGGATAGGTATATACCGCAGGGCAAGAGTTATAGCTAGGAGAAAAGCAATTATGATGTGATTAGGCAAGATTTAGGATCCATAGATTGCGGAAGGAAACTGCAGGCGATGGGCACAATTGAAATGTGCAGCTTATTCAAGGAACAGCTACTACGTGTCCTTGATGCATATGTACCTGTCAAGACAGGGAGGAAGTGGTTTACTAAAGAAATTGAATCTCTTGTCAAGAGGAAGAACAAGGTTTATGTTAGGATGAGATGTGAAGGCTCAGGGTGCTTGAGAGTTATAAGTTAGACAGAATGACCTAAAGAGAGAGCTAAGAAGAGCCAGGAGGGGACATGAGAAGTCATTGGGGGATAGATCAAGGAAAACCCTAAGGCTTTCTATAGGTATATCAGGAATAAAAGAATTATGAGAGTAAGATTAGGGCCAATCAAGGATAATAGTGGGAAGTTGTGCATGGAATCACAGGAGATAGGGGAAGCACTAAATGAATATTTCTTGTCAGTATTCACACAGGAAAAAGACAACATTGTCAAGGAGAATATTGTGAATCAGGCTACTAGACTAGATGGGATTGAGGTTCACAAGGAGGAGGTGTTAGCAATTCTAGAAAGTGTGAAAATGGATAAGTCCCCTAGGCCGGATGGGATTTATCCTAGGATTCTCAGGGAAGCTAGAGAGGACATTGCAAAGCCTTTGACTTGGATCTTTATGTCATCATTGTCTACAGGAATAGTGCCAGAAGACTGGAGGATAGCAAATGTTGTCCCCTTGTTCAAAAAGGGGAGTACAGACAACTTTGGTAATTATAGACCAGTGACTCTTAGTTCTGTGGATAAAGTGCTGGAAAAGATGATAAAAGATAGGATTTATGATCACCTAGAGAGAAATAAGTTGATGAGGTATAGTCAGCATAGTTTTGTGAAGAGTAGATCATGCCTCACAAACCTTATTGAGTTCTTTAAGAAGGTGACCAAACAGGTAGAGGAGGTTAAAGTGGTTGATGTGGTGTATATGGATTTTAGTAAGGCGTTTGATAAGGTTTACCACAGTAGGCTATTGCAGAAAATACAGAGGCATGGGATTGAGGGTTATTTAGCAGTTTGGATCAGAAATTGGCGAGTTGAAAGAAGACAGAGGGTGGTGGTTGATGGGAAATGTTCATCCCGGAGTTTAGTTACCGCAAGGATCTGTTTTAGGGCCACTGTTTGTCATTTTTATAAATGACCTGGATGAGGGTGTAGAAGGATGGATTAGTAAATTTGCAGATGACAATAAGGTCGATAGAGTTGTGAATCATGCTGAAGGATGTTATAGGTTACAGAGGGACATAGATAAGCTGCAGAGCTGGGCTGAGAGGTGGCAAATGGAGTTTAATGTGGAAAAGTATGAGGTGATTCACTTTGGAAGGAGTAACAGGAATACAGAGTCCTGGGGCTAATGGTAGGATTCTTGGTAGTGCAGATGAACAGAGAGATCTCAGTGTTCATGGACATGTATCCCTGAAAGTTGCCACCCAGGTTGATGGGGCTGTTAAGAAGGCATATGGTGTGTTCACTTTTATTAGTAGAGGGATTAAGTTTCAGAGTTCATGCTTCTGGTGCAAAACTCTGGTGCGGCTGCACTTGGAGTATTGTGTACAGTTCTGGTCACCTCTTTATAGGAAGGATGTGGAAGTTTTGGAAAGGTTTCAGAGGAGATTTACTAGGATGTTGCCTAGTATGGAGGGAAGGGCTTATGAGGAAAGGCTGAGGGGCTTGAGACTGTTTTTGTTAGAGAGAAGAAGGTTGAGAGGTGATATTATTGAAACATAAGATAATCAGAGGGTTAGACAGGTTGGACAGTGAGAGCCTTTTTCCTCAGATGGTGATGGCTAGCACGAGGGGACATAGCTGTAAATTGAAGGGTGCTAGATATATGACAAATGTCAGAGGTAGTTTCTTTACTCAAGAGAGTAATCGGAGAGTGGAATGGCCTGCCTACAACAGTAGTAGACTCACCAACTTTAAGAGCATTTAAGTGGTCATTGGATCGACATATGGATGAAAATGGAGTACCATAGGTCAGATGGATTTCATATTGGTTTTACAGTTCGGCACAACATCAAGGGCCAAAGGGCCTGTAATGTTCTATGTTCCAAGATACACTGCTGTTTCTCACCAAGCCTCCTTCAACAGTATTTTCTAAATTGTGGCTTCTACAACTTGGAAGGATGATGGCTGCAGCTCCACAGGAACTTCATCACCATGTTTCCCTCAACATCATGTACTATCCCAACTTAGAACTATACTGCTTTCCTTCACTGTTGCCGGGTCAAAAATCCAGGAACTCCCTCCGTCACAGCAATCCCTTCATCTCATTGACTACAGCAGTTCAGGAAGGTGGCTCAGCACCACTTTCTCAAGGACAATTGAGAATGAACAGTAAATGTTGGCCTTGTCAGCAATCGCCCCCAAATGTACAAATGAAGGAAAAAAAACACTTCATCAGGCTACAGACAAGTTTGAAGCATTAGCTACAATTTGGATCAATAGTGTTGCTCAAGGACACACAGACAGTTCTGTAATCAAAGTCACCAGTGCACAACAGAGCAATAATTGGGTTAAATGTTCAATCGAGAGATAACCAACAAATAATTATCCAGAAATAATTTGCCCTGTTACATTCTCATGATTAAATAGGCAAAAGACTTATCTAAATATTACAGTACAAATCCACAACCCATAACTCCTTGCCTGAAACAAACTTCTCCCTCTATATTCTAAATCTCTCAAAGATTAATCTGATATCTCTGCCCATTGCTTTAGATTCCCCTATCACGGGAGAAGTCTTTTACTACTGACTCTGTCTCATCCCTTGAGAATTTTAAACATCCCTGTAATTTCATCTTGTAATTTCCTCTGTTCTATAGATGTGTTGATGCCAGGAAGCGATATATACACCTCAAAACATCCACATACAACCCAGAGCATGTATGTGATTGACTAGAGGTTAGCAGCTCCTTTTATTTTACAAAGGAGTTTAAAATAGTCTTAAACCTGAATATTTGGGACTTTTAAGTAGAATTTTCATAGTGAAATAAACTTTAAAAGAAAGTTTAACCTAAGATTTATAGAATTATGAGAATTTTCAATTATTAATTCTTATTGATTTAAAACAAGCTTCAAAGAGCATATTCAGATTTATTTATTTTCCCAGCTTTTTCATAAATAATTATGGCCACAACCTAAAACTTTGCTCATCAAATCAAAACCAACATCTGTAACCATGGTATATCACCAGAACAGGTTTATTGAGAGCAGAATGATGTTTTTAAGCCAAAATAATCATTTGAAACTGTAAAGTATTGCACAATGATAAGCCTTTTATAACTGAATCAAAACTCATTATTT
The DNA here is from genome assembly GCF_020745735.1 of Hemiscyllium ocellatum. Taxonomy (NCBI): domain Eukaryota; kingdom Metazoa; phylum Chordata; class Chondrichthyes; order Orectolobiformes; family Hemiscylliidae; genus Hemiscyllium; species Hemiscyllium ocellatum. Next base: position 51,528,965 of record NC_083426.1, read on the forward strand.
ATGATTTCATATTTTTTAGGCATTATAATTAATACAGTGCTATGGGAAGGGATAAGCATAATGTTTTACTGACTGAGTTCAGCGATAGTGCCCACAAAGGTTGCCAGCATAATCTGCTCCAGATTCTTGAGGTCCAAGTGATTGTACAGCTGCCTTTGGATCGATCTTCCACTTTGAAAGCGTTCCGTGTACAGGCTGAGGTAGATCGGAATGCAAGGCATACCTGAGACCACAGGAAATACAACCATTATTTGATAAATGGTGAACAAAGAAAACACATTCGGCAATGGAAAGGCAAAATCTAAAATAGCATGCATATAAGGCACAGAGACCGCTCTCCACCTGTTCCAACAAACACTATACATAGGGGATTCCATGTGAAGCAGCATTCAGTGAAGCCTGATGGGCGCTGATGGTGGTCAGCAGTGAAGCAGCGGTCAGTGAAGCCTGGTGAGCCCTGATGGTGGTCAGCAGTGAAGCAGCGGTCAGTGAAGCCTGGTGAGCTGGGATAGTGGTCAGCAGTGAAGCAGCAGTCAGTGAAGCCCGGTGAGCCCTGATGGTGGTCAGCAGTGAAGCAGCGGTCAGTGAAGCCTGGTGAGCTGGGATGGTGGTCAGCAGTGAAGCAGCGGTCAGTGAAGCCCGGTGAGCCCTGATGGTGGTCAGCAGTGAAGCAGCAGTCAGTGAAGCCTGGTGAGCCCTGATGGTGGTCAGCAGTGAAGCAGCAGTCAGTGAAGCCTGGTGAGCTGGGATAGTGGTCAGCAGTGAAGCAGCAGTCAGTGAAGCCCGGTGAGCCCTGATGGTGGTCAGCAGTGAAGCAGCAGTCAGTGAAGCCCGGTGAGCCCTGATGGTGGTCAGCAGTGAAGCAGCAGTCAGTGAAGCCTGGTGAGCTGGGATAGTGGTCAGCAGTGAAGCAGCAGTCAGTGAAGCCTGGTGAGCTCTGATGGTGGTCAGCAGTGAAGCAGCGGTCAGTGAAGCCCGGTGAGCCCTGATGGTGGTCAGCAGTGAAGCAGCAGTCAGTGAAGCCTGGTGAACTGGGATGGTGGTCAGCAGTGAAGCAGCGGTCAGTGAAGCCCGGTGAGCCCTGATGGTGGTCAGCAGTGAAGCAGCGGTCAGTGAAGCCTGGTGAACTGGGATGGTGGTCAGCAGTGAAGCAGCGGTCAGTGAAGCCCGGTGAGCCCTGTTGGTGGTCAGCAGTGAAGCAGCGGTCAGTGAAGCCCGGTGAGCCCTGATGGTGGTCAGCAGTGAAGCAGCGGTCAGTGAAGCCCGGTGAGCCCTGATGGTGGTCAGCAGTGAAGCAGCGGTCAGTGAAGCCCGGTGAGCCCTGATGGTGGTCAGCAGTGAAGCAGCGGTCAGTGAAGCCTGGTGAGCCCTGATGGTGGTCAGCAGTGAAGCAGCGGTCAGTGAAGCCCGGTGAGCCCTGATGGTGGTCAGCAGTGAAGCAGCGGTCGGTGAAGTCTGGTGAGCCCTGATGGTGGTCAGCAGTGAAGCAGTGGTCAGTGAAGCCTGGTGAGCTGGAATGGTGGTCAGCAGTGAAGCAGCGGTCAGTGAAGCCTGGTGAGCTGGGATGGTGGTCAGCAGTGAAGCAGCGGTCAGTGAAGCCTGGTGAGCTCTGATGGTGGTCAGCAGTGAAGCAGCGGTCAGTGAAGCCTGGTGAGCTCTGATGGTGGTCAGCAGTGAAGCAGCGGTCAGTGAAGCCTGGTGAGCTGGGATGGTGGTCAGCCGTGAAGCGGCTCGTGAACCCAGGTGGGACGTAGCCTAGCACTGGCGAAAGCTCAGCATGGAGTGTTTGCAGGCCCGTGGCTTACAAAAAGACTTCAATATTTAACTTGTATCATTATTTGTTTATTTTTCTACTTTATACTAAGAAAAACTGTAGTGTTAAAATTTTAACTTTTTTCTTTATTTTTCTAATCTTGTATACCTTTGTTCCCAAGGTAGAGCTGGGAATGGCAACATTATGAATTTTTCATTGTAATCCTGTAATTGAGTACACATAACAATAAAACCTAACTCTGACAATACAGCACTCTCAAAAGTATTTTACTGGAGTGTCAACTTTGACAATGTGCTCAAATTTCTGGAGTGAGTCTTGAACCTATAACCTTCTGATTCAGATGCAAGAGTGTTAATCAAATGAACAATGGCTGATCCCATGTCATTTTGGAATGAAATTTTCAAGGGATTGATGGAGTCTCAGATCAAAAACTTCCTGTTTGGCCTCAGGTGCAACAGTCTTCTGGGGACCTGTTGCCTGACAATCAAATGACATACCTGAGCAAAAAAGTCTGGCTACACACTCCACTGATGGTTCTTTATAAAATGAACACCATTCTTTCGAGGTTTATTATCACTGAAATGACCTTTCTTTCTCAGGGTAAAAACAATGACTGCAGATGCTGGAAACCAGATTCTGGATCAGTGGTGCTGGAAGAGCACAGCAGTTCAGGCAGCATCCAACGAACAGCGAAATCGACGTTTCTGGCAAAAGCCCTTCATCAGGAATAAAGGCAGTGAGCCGGAAGCATGCAGAGATAAGCTAGGGAAGGGTGGGGGTGGGGAGAGAGTAGCATAGAGTACAATGGGTGAGTGGGGGAGGAGATGAGGGTGATAGGTCAGGGAGGAGAGGGTGGAGTGAATCGGTGGAAAAGGAGCTAGGCAGGTCGGACAAGTCCGGACAAGTCATGGGGACAGTGCTGAGCTGGAAGTTTGAAACTAGGATGAGGTGGGGGAAGGGGAAATGAGGAAGCTGTTGAAGTCCACATTGATGCCCTGGGGTTGAAGTGTTCCGAGGCAGCAGCTGAAGCGTTCTTCCTCCAGGTGTCTGGTGGTGTGGGAGCGGCAGTGAAGGAGGCCCAGGACCTCCATGTCCTCGGCAGAGTGGGAGTACAAGCACTACTGATAATACCAAAGGAGAGAAAATGACTGCTGAATATCTTCCTGATGTTGAACATGACAACTTGCCTAATCAGATGTCACTCTTTGGACTGGTAGTTCAGATACCCAGAAATTGATTAATAAACGTACCTCCACTCCAGTGAGGAAGTGTCCTGAACATCAATCTGCAAAAGTATCAGCATGGCTCAGCTCATAGAACTCCCACTTCAAAATCAGTTCACAGCTTAATCCTCTTTCCAAAGAACTGAGCAGGTTGAATATCCACTGCTTTGCTGAACTGTCAAGAGATACTGTTGTTGAAGGTGCAACAGCAAGGCACATTTGATCTCTCGGATGGTGTAAGATCCTATAAAGCCATGTCAAAGAAACAGAGCTTTTTCTCTGGTACCAAGACCAATAACCTTCTTTCAACTAACACAAATGAAGCTGATTATCTCATTGCAAGATCTCCTACGTTACAACAGCGATTACACTTCAAACACAAGACTGAATTTACAGTGCTTTGGGGGCAATTTCAAGTTATCAAAGACACCATTAAATTCAAGTTTTCTCTTTTATTACATGCAACTACCCCTACACCCACCCTGCCACCCACCCTGCCACCCACCCCTACACCCACCCCACCATCCACCCCTACATCCACCCTGCCATCCACCCTGCCATTCACAGATGATTATTTTCTGAAAAGACAGATGCCTGGGCTTCAGTTTGCTATTTCAATCTGTACTGATGCGAACAATTGCTTTCTGGTTCAATGGATGCCAAAGACTTTTATTTGCTACCTGTTTAAACCTGAGCCCACTAAAGCAATTCCATCTCAGTCAGAATGAGATGCAATATAGTCAAGCTAACCACCACTGGGACAGGGCCTACCTCAATGGTTGCACTCATTGACCTACACACTGTAAGAATTGGATGCAGGCTTTTTATATTGCAGAATAGACGTCATTTTGAATCAGGCAACACTGATAGAAAACTTTCAAAAATTGGTTCCCTGTTGTTAAAACACCACAGATTGTATATTAAAAACTTCTTAAAATGAGGAAACCATGGAGGATGGTAGATGGAAATACAATATTTTCAGCAGTTGAAGAGTCTCGATTATATAATGATGACTGCTTGCTAATCACTCAGCAGAACTTTTCACATAGGATTACAGTAGAGGGCTGTGGAACTCAATTCAAGCATGTTACATTTACACCTCAGGTCACTTGAATCAAGTTTCCACGCTTTTCATTTAAACTTGGATCATGTATCCAATAATACATCACAGAAATGCCTAAAATGACTGAATCTCTCTGTCCCCCATTTGTCCAATCCATTGCACTCAATATTGATCATTGACTCTAAGACTATATGTAAAATCAGAATTCTAAACAATTAGTAAATTTAAAGCGACGAGAATGGAAATTATGAATGAGGATTGCCAACTTCACAAAGAAATCACTGATTCACCTGCTGTACAGAACTTTCCAGCTATTCAGTGCATTGAACACTACAAAATTAACTGCAATGATCACATCCGCAATTTTTGCACGCGGCTGTATTAGTTAAAATAGTGCAGTCAATCCTATCTGTTACTTTAGTCTGTCCAATAGACATTAATTAGTCCTGTCTATGGACCTGCAACAAAAGTCCCCAGAGTAATCATACTACACCAGACAGACTGCTGTCCCAGTAACCCAGTGGAACTGAATTATGGTCAGACAGACTGCTGTTCCCAATAACCCAGTAGAACTGAATTATGGTCAGACAGACTGCTGTTCCCAATAACCCAGTAGAACTGAATTATGGTCAGATAGACTGCTGTTCCCAATAACCCAGTGGGACTGAATTATGGCCAGACAAACTGCTGTTTCCACTAACCCAGTGGGACTGAATTATGGTCAGATAGACTGCTGTTCCCACTAACCCAGTGGAACTGAATTATGGTCAGATAGACTGCTGTTCCCACTAACCCAGTGGAACTGAATTATGGTCAGACAGACTGCTGTCCCCAGTAACCCAGTGGGACTGAATTATGGTCAGATAGACTGCTGTCCCCAGTAACCCAGTGGAACTGAATTATGGTCAGACAGACTGCTGTCCCCAGTAACTCAGTGGAACTGAATTATGGTCAAACAGACTGCTGTTCCCAATAGTCCAGTGGGACTGAATTATGGTCAGACAGACTGCTGATTCCTGAAGAAGGGCTCATGCCCGAAACATCGATTCTCCTGCTCCTTGGATGCTGCTTGACCTGCTGTGCTTTTCCAGCAACACACTTTCAGCTCAGACAGACTGCTATCCCAAGAAACACAGTGGTACTGAATTATGGTCATAGACTGCTGTTCCCACTAACCCAGTGGGACTGAATTATGGTCAGACAGACTGCTGTTCCCAATAACCCAGTGTGACCATATTATATCAGCCCACACTACTGTCCCCAGTAAGCCAGTGGCTCTGCATTAAGCGAGACAGATTGCTGTCCCAATAACTCACTGGATGCATATTATACCAGACTGACTTCTGTCCCAAAACCCAGTGGGACAATATTTCACAAGAAAGGGTGTTGTTTCCAATAAGCCATGACCTTAGATTGACAGCACATCAGTTGCACTGTTAGCCCACACATACGTATGTACCTTTTTATTTCTACAGTGTGTCTTGTGTGTTCCTTATGATGTCTTAGAAAACAAAGTTCTGCTTACACTGTCACCAAGCTGCAACTTGTAATTCTGTGCTTACGGTTACTGGTCTACAGTTATTTATAACTGATTGTGCTGAAATTGTAATCTACATCCTGCAGTGCTGCTAACCTACGCAATGCGGTGAGAAGACGTTGATATGTCTGGGCAAATCTAGCCGTTTAGTTCCCCAGCAGTGGGCCAAATGACGGAAGTCTGCTGAACATGAAACTGACAGTGACAAAACTTTACTGCGGAAAATTAGCCAAATTTGTTGCAGCACAATTTGCTGTGGTTACACCAATAAAATGACAGCATTAATGGGAAGTGTCTAGATCTTTGAGCTCTTTTTGACAGAGAAAACTGTCACTTGGTGTATCACATTTTGTTAATATGGCAGGTAATGCAGGAGATTCCTGGAGAACAACTCAAATTGCCTATCCATAATGGAAGCTGACGAGAGTATTGGTTACTCAAGAGAATGAAGTCAAAACCAAACTTCTGAAACCAGCTTGACTGTACAGGAGGGGAAGAAGGAGAAAGAAGGTGGGATGGTAATAGGGGATTTATGAATAGCTTTATCTTTATGAATCATAGAAGCAGGCCATTCAGCCCATTGACTCCAAACTGATTCTCCAAAGAGCATCACACCCAGACCCACAACTCTGCATTTCCCATGGCTAATCCCCCTAGCCTGCACATCCGTAGATACTATTAGCAATTTAGCATGGTCAATCTGCCTAAGATATCCAAACAGACAAGTGTTTCTACAACTGTCAATGAGACTCCAGGATTAAGTTGCCTTCATGCTACCAGAACCAACAATGACACACAGCAGCTTTAGGTTGTTCTTCTAGGGGATGGTGATCAAACAGAAGTCATGGTCCACATTGACACCAATGTCTTAGGTAGGATGGGGAATGTGATCCTACAATCAGAATTAAGAAAGCTAGGTAGGAATTTAGCAAACAGATCCTCAAATCTAGCAATCTCCAGATTACTCCTAGTACCATGAGCAAGTGAGCACAGAAAGGCAGATGAATGCTTGGCTGCAAAGATGGTGCAGGAGAGAGGGCTTTTGATTCCTGGAGGCACTGGATTGGGTCAGGGGAAGATGGCATCTGTATAAGACCTGAACAGAGCCAGGACTGAAGTCTTTATGGTGGTTTTGATAGAACTGTTGGTAAGGCTTTAAACTAAATTGGGAACCAAGATAAAGTAGTGGGAGGTGAATACCAGGGTTGACAAAATACTTAGGGATACAGTTTGCACTAGCAATAGAAAGTCCACAAGTGAAGTCAGAGTAAGGGAAAAAAGAAATGAAGTCCAAAACTGAGTTAACATGTATGCATGTGAAAGCACAAAGTACTATATAGTAAATAAAGTTTGGGAGTTACAGATTGCCATGTAGAAACATGCTGTTGTGGTATAACAGAACTCTCTCAAGGAAAAGGCATTATTGGGTGATAAATATTCTTGGGTATAAGTTGCTCAGGAAAGATAGAAAGGATTAAAAAAGAGAAGGGGTAGATTATTGACTAAGAAAAACATTGCAGTGGTGAAGGAGGAGATGTCTCAGGGGACTCAAGGACAGAGTCAATTTGACTAGAGCTAAGGAATAGAAAAGGGTACAATTACATTGCTTGGTGTAATCTATAGACATCGGACAATGTAATTATACTCTTTTTTTATTGTGAAAACTATCGGAAAAGCTAAAATCTACAGGGAAATTACAGAGAAATACCAACAACATAGAATGGTATAATGGGTGATTTCAATTACCCAAAAACAGACCAGGGATTCCAGTAGTGTAATGGATAGCAAGGAATAAGCATTCCTAGACTGAGTTCATAGCAGATTCCTACGAGCAGCACATGCCCAGTCAAACAAAAAAGGATACACTGTTGGACCTATGATTTGGAGATGTCGGTGTTGGACTCGGGTGTACAAAGTTAAAAATCACACAACACCAGGTTATTGTCCAACAGGTTTAATTGGAAGCACACTAGCTTTCGGAGCGACGCTCCTTCATCAGGTGGTTGTGGACTTAGTTCTTGAAAGTGAGATAAAGTAGTCGAGTCATACAACACAGAGGCAGATCCTCTAAATCCAATTTGTCCACCAAGTGGATCAAATGTGAGTTGGGAAATACTTAGGAGACAAAGATCATTGCATCATAAAATTCAGGATGGTCATGGAGAATGATATGCAACAGTCTAGACGAAGAAAAAACAATTGGTGGAAAGCTGACTTCAATGGAGCAAAAACAGAGATGTGCAGGACTGATTGGAACAAGATGTTGACAGGTAAAACAGTAACTAAACAATGGGCTACCTTCAAAGAGCAGATGGTTTGGGTATAGTCAGGGTATATTCACTTAAATGGGAAAAGTAGGACAAACAAATTCAGAGTTTCCTGGATAGTTCAGAAAAGATTTACAAGGATGTTGCCAGGGTTGGAGAGTTTGAGCTATTGGGTGAGGCTGAATAAGCTGGGGCTGTTTTTCCTGAAATGTCAGAGGCTGAGGGGGTGACCTTATAGAGGGTTATAAAATCATGAGGGGCATGAATAGAATAAATAGACAAGGTCTTTTCCCAGGGTAGAGGAGTCCAAAACTAGAGGGCATTGGCTGACGTAAGGAAAAACAATTATCACACTACAAGTAGTTAGGGTGTAGAATGACTGGAAATATGGTGGAGGCAAATTAATTTGCAGCATTTCAACAGGGAATTGGATGTTTATTTGGATAAAAACAGTATGTAAGGGTATAGGGATAAAGCAAGATATTGACACCAGATAATGATGTTTATTTGAAGAGCCAATGCAGGAGCGATGAGCTGAATGGCCTCCTTCTGCATCATAACAAATTAATTTGTTCCAATAGTGGGTCAAAATAGTTCAATAGCATTGCAGAAACCTGAATCTCCTCCTTAAGAGGATTTCTGTGGTACTAAGAATGACCCCTAACTGTCTGCAATGAGTTTGATGGGACAGTGCAGCAATTTCACAAAGTTCACACGCAAGTTGAGGACAAATAGCTGACTTCAACAGGCAAATGGTAAAATAGCCTAAATTGTTCTTCAACTTGTAGCTACTCACAGGGGGTCTCATCTTCACTACAAGTTGATGGACTATTTATACACTATTAACAGCAAACATCATTAAACTTGTCGTTGTTTCCAGCACAGTCTAGGCCATTGTCACACTAGTAATAAGTGCCTGGGTCTCTCAGAACTTCCTCCCAGCGGAGGAATGTATTAGAAACAGTGGGGGGAAAATGCATAGACCCAAAAGTTGTCGCTATTTCCAATTATTAAACTTTTCAAATAACTGCAAAATTTGTTGTTAAATCATGTGAGGTGGGAAAATAAGGTGCCAGTATTAGTTTCTCATGGTCAAGATTGTGATGGAGACTAGGTCACGATGTAAAGTTTAGATAGTCAGGAATCCCCACCTTTTCCATAGTGCTGATTAATTTGTTTACTGTGGAAATTACATGTGAATTTAGTACGCAATCACACCATCAGCAGAATTGGAGGCAAGTGCAAGCATAGTTCTCATTTGCTAGAAACTAGTTGAATAAAAGTTGCTGGTGACCCACATCCATGCTTTCGTACCCCCTCAGTGTTGTGCTTCACAAATAGGTGTAATCACAGCAACCATACAAACACAGAAGTACAATACAAAACCAAGACATTCAACTCACAATGTTGGGATGTTTTCTTTTGCACACAGCCAAACAGTCCTAGCAACATCAGAATAAAAGTCAACCATTCAGCCCATCAGACCTGTTCTAAATAATGCTGGATGAGAGCCTACTGATATGTCTACACACTACATATTCAATGAAACATGTGGAGTCAGCAGAATGCAGTTCTGTGCTCTCCAATACCACCTTTCATGAGCTTCATTTGCAGATCCTTGAGCTGCATTATTAAGTAAGTTCACATTCTGAACTATAACCCCTTGGACAGAAACAGAATTCAGAAGGGCCAAACCTTACTGGTCTCAGTTCAATGGAGAATCTACTCAGGGCTATTTACTCAAGAAGAGCAGTGAGGCTTAGCAATTACATGCCAAAGCTAGCAGAATCCTTATTTGCAGCAATACATGCAGTTGCTTGTTTCACTTGCAAAATAACTTGCAAATCTATTTGATGTTGAAGAATTACTTGTTTTTGTAATGCAAGTGTCTGCAAGTCTAGACTACTCCAGCCTTACCCAGAATAGTATCCAGCACAGCAACTTGGCTTTCAATGTTACTATAACTCAGTACAATTTGCTTTCAACAATCTCTTACAGTAAGTTATCATTTCCCACTGTATCATATACAAAATGAAATACTCCATTGACATCAGCAACTGTTCAGCACCTTAATGTCATAGCAATGGCTATTCCACCACCGTCACAACCAGTCTCAGTACAGCTTTTATCCTGATTCTGATATCCAGTATAACTGCCAATGCATATTGTGCAGTGTGGCTACTAATCACTGAAACTCAGGACAGATATCACTGTCACACTGTATCCTGTACAGGACCAAATAGGTGAAGTTCATGCTGTGCTTTAGTAGCAATGTATTACTTTGATATTTGCAGATATGTTGAAACTTGACAGTGAATAATCTCCCAGCTGCCTGTGCATATTCTCTCTCCCTCTGTGTTCAGTCAGATTTTAATTAATCAATTGTTGACAATTTTTGAAGAATCATATTTAGCAAATTGTAGGTCAGATAGGGAGCAGGAAGCTGAGTTACTCTGGTATTAAGCAGAAGCATTCACAGAGGCTTAATCTCTTTATTGCTGACAGCTTTACACACATGGTTGGAGAATGTCTCGCACGGGAAATATTTTATTAAAAGTGGCACTTCTGTTAAAAAAATTGTGTAATATTTTTTCATTGCAGGAAGGGGGAACAAGCCCAGTTTTTTTTTGCTATAATGATGTCACTCCTGTATAATGCATTCCCACACAGTTCAGATATAATGGAAAAGGTTTGTTAAACAGGTTTCAATAAAATCACAACCCTTTAATCTCACTGATCAAAACAAGTCTACTAATCACAACTAAAACGAGGCACACCCTTCACCTCCCTCTTTTCAGTTGCAGATTTAAGGATAACTTAATTCTCCCCTGGAACACTACAATGTAGGATTATATATTGACCTTGGAAAGTGATTCACCAGGGGTTAAAGATTAATTTATAAAAGATGCATTGCAAAGGTTTATCTTCCATTCCTCTGAGAAGGTTAATGAATGATCCTACTATCTCTTAAATGTGGCTTGATGACAAGTTTTGACAGACAATGCTTTTGAAATACCTTATTACATTCTTAATACATAAATGATGCTATAAAAATATAATTTGTCACTGTTGATGATCTAATTGAGGTAATAAATGAGTTTAATAAGGCAGATAGAGACAAACAGGAGATTCCAGTCCTGGGGCAAAACTTCAAAACAAGACCTGAGGGCTCTTGTGGTGCAGTGGTAGTGTCCCTACCTCTGAGCCAAGATACCTGGATTCAAGTCCCACATTCTCTAGAGGTGTGTACAAACAATGTTTGAACAAGTCAATGATAAAATATCTTAAAACTAGAGCTGGGCCATTCAGCAGGGAAATTGGGAACACTTGTTTATATACGAAGTATCATAGAATCTTGGAATAGTGATAGCAAAGAAAGAGGTCATTCAGCCTTCAGTTCTCTGTAAAAGTATTGCAAATACTACCAGCTACTAACTGTGTTTTCCCTATAACTTTATAACATTTGTCTTCAGCTAATTATTTGATTCTCTTTTGAAACCCTCAACTGAACCCTCAATACTCTCAGGCAGTGCATTTCAGACCTTAACCACTCATTATACAAAAAAAGATTTTCCTGTCACTGTTGCTTATATTACAAAGTAGTTTATATCAATCCTCTTGATTCAGATTTTTGCAGGACAGGTGAGAATCTATAGACCTTGAAAAAGGTTAGACAGAATCCGGATGTGAAATTTCTGCCTCCATATCCAAGATACCTGATTTTTTTTCAGCATGTGATTAATAAAAAAATATAAACCTGAACTTAGAAACATTTGAACTTACTGCCGAGTTCAAATAGACTGAATATTGTCTGTTGCCAAGAACTTAATCTGCAGTTTGGGAGTCACGAATTGATAGAGTAGATCTGAAGATTATTGAAGGATGGACACGGTCAATCCAAGTGCCATAATCTGAAGCTTTTTAAAATCACGTGTTCCATTTGGTATAGGTAATGAATAAAAACTACCAGCCGAACATGCAGTTTCAATGGAGGACTTTGTTGACATTTCCCTCAAAGATTATTATTATGTCATTATGAATGCTCAGCCGAGTTTCAAAGACTTATTGTTTAGAAAGAGGCAATGAAAGGATTAAATGTCTTTGATGTGGCACCAAATATAAGCTTTTTTTTGCAGCAAAAAGATTTAACAATAGGAAATGTAAACATTTTTGTGTGCGTTTTAATGAATTTCTTTTCAGTACCAAATGTAAGACTGAGAACTGTGAAAAATTGGAGAACTTTTTCGAAGTCCATTCTCAAGTGGTTCCTGAGGTGTGCAAGTGGTGAATACTGGATGAGTGGCCATGGAGATAACATGAATGTATCTGGCACTATGTGGCGGGGGTGGGAGTGCATGGGTTGACTTCGAAGAATGGGAGGTACTACGGGCATATGCTGGTGTGAAACTGAGAACTAGTGGCTAAACAAATGGGATGAAGCCTCAGGGAGCCAAGGTATTTCTTGGGATGGCACGGAGGCTCAGTGGTTAGCACTGCTGCCTCGCAGCGCCAGACATGTGGGTTCCAATCCAGCCTCGGGTGACTGTGTGGAGTTTGCTCCTACTTCCCATGTGCGTGGGTTTCCTCCAGGTGCTCCAGTTTCTTCCCACAATCCAAAGATGTTAAGGTTAAGTGGATTAGCAATAATAAATTTCCCATAGTGTTGAGGGATGTGTAAATTAGGTGGATTAGACATGGGCAATGCAGGGATAGGGTGGAGGGTGAGTCTGAGTGGATGCTCTTTGGAGAACTGGTGTGGGCCTGTTGGGCTGAATGGCCTGTTCCCACACTACAGGGATTCTATGAAATTCTAACCACCCAGTCTTAGCTCCCTACTCTTGAGGCCCTCAGGGGTCTTCAAACCTGACTCAATCTAACACCACCTACTCCTGAGTGAAAACGAGATCCTGTAAACTGAGGCAAGGCTGCCAGGTCAGGAAAGTTTTCAACTTGAACAACTGCCTCATTAGAAAAACATTTGGCACATGATTATTTATAAATCCCGTACTCCTTGTGCTTTATTAGCTGCTTTTTCAACCCTACATGTCACCTTCAAGATTTGTGCACATAAACTCTTGGATCTCCCGGTTGCTGCACTCATTCAGAATTGCATCCTTCATTTTATACTGTCTCGTTCTTCTCACCAAAATGTATTACTTTACACTTCTCAATATTAAATTTCGTCTTCCCAATACTGTTATTCCATCTGTTTATATCTTGTTTAAATCTACGACTATACTCTTCACTGTTAGCAATATTTTTTTAGTTTAGTGTCATCTGTAAATTTGGAATTGTGTCCCATGCACCCAATCCTAGGTCATTCATATAGATCAAGAAAAGCTGTGGTCCTTATGCCACTCCTGACAAACCCAAATATATACTATCTTCCAATCAAAAAGAACAACTGTGCACTACTACAGTGTTTCCTGCCACCCAATCAAAATCATATCCATGCTGCCACTTATTTTATTCTACAGGCTTGAACTTTGCTAAGAGGCCTGTAGACAGTTCTTTACTAAATATGTTTTGGGGGTTCATATATACCATATCAACCGTCTCTGCCATCTCATCAAAAAGTTCAGTTAATTAAACACGATTCACAGTATAAGAGCATCAGAATATATCGAGCAAATGTGAGTAAATGGTGTTCAGATATAAATTATACTAAATGGCAAAACAGACTATTGGCCAAAGTACTTCATTCCTATGCCTATTAAACAAGTTCCACTAACGTGACTTCAATGCAATAATTAACCTGGAGTAGCACAAAGATACAACAAGGCAAATGGGGAACAATCAGAGAAACTGCTATTATAAAATCTTTCAAATCAGCAACAATGCTACATTTCTCAGAACTTTGTGGTGTGGTAACATGTTCCAGTTGGAGAAGGGAAGTTTGATTTTTCTCACAATATTTGCAGCATTCCAGCAGGAGCAATGAAATCATCAGCTTCCTGGAAAATTGGGTGAAAAAGAAGGTGGATCAAGGTGAACTCAGTGCCTGGCTGCTGGATCACTCTGAAGCCAGAGCAGAAGCCCATGCAGAGACAAACAATTTTGTGAGACCTATTCATGCAAAACATGCAGTATAAGCATGTAGCCTGAATCAAAAGTGTCACAAGTAAGTTGCAGCATGCAAGCACAAGGGATTTAGAAGTAAATGGTTTATAAAGAAATGATCAAAACTGCATTGATAAAAAGACCATTCAATCTAAATAGTGCCTGTCAACATTTATCTTCACAACAGCAAAAGTCCTAATCATACCTAACCCGTCTGTCCCATTTATCTTTCTTTTCAGAGTCTTATCCAATCGAAGTCTTAAATGTTGAAAGTTTCTGCATTGAATATAAATTCTCAAAGTCAATTTCACAGCTGAGAACCCAGTACAAAGAACTTTCTTCTGACTTTTGAAAAGCTAACACTGGATCATCCAATATCCTTATATGCAATTAGTTCATGTCATGCATGTACCCTCAGTTTTCTGAACAATATAAATAATCTACAACAAAAATAGAAGTTTCTGGAAAAGCTCAGCAGGCCTGGCAGCACAGATACTGCCACATCTGCTGAACTTCCCCAACAGTTTCTAGTTTTGTTTCTGAGTTACAGCATCCATCATTCTTTCCATTTTTAAATAACCCACAATTGTCTAGAAGTAGCTTGCACCTTTCAAACTCAGCTGGTTTGGAGTAAGGGTGCAGTGAACACGCTATTGCAGTTTTAAATTATGTATGTCTAACATGGACTGAATAATTATTTATTGAAAATGGACATACTTCAAGTCCTGAACAACCAAAACAATAATGAAAACAACTCAGACTAACATTTAAGCACTGAGAGTGCAGCATTGTCAGAGGATCTATGATTCCAGTGATATGTTAAACTGAGGTTACGTGCAAACACATTCAAAATAATATTAATTGAGATCCATGGTTTTACAGCATAAATGGAAGCCATTTAGCCCATATCTGTACCAGCTCCATTCTAGAAATATCCTAAACTATGTTAACTGCCTTGGATAAGGAGTAGGATATGAAGGATAAAGAAATAATTAACCCCACATTCTGTATGAAAAATATTATTTAATTTCCTTCTCAAAAAAGTATTTGAGATTGGAAGTTATAAGTAAAGAGCTAAGCTTATTTACCAAGATAAAATAATAGTTTCCTCTAATTATAGTATTGCTAAGCTAATTTTAAAGTTTAGCAAATATGTTCTACCTGATACTAGCAACAGCCAATACCAGCAAAGCAAAAATAACTGTTTACTTGTAGTTTTGGTATCTTGCTATGCACGCGCCAATTATTGTGATTGCATGCATAACAGTAACTACACATTCAACCCATTGGATGTGAATAGTCAGTTCAAGGAAATGCAGGTTGCCAGGTTAAGTACAGTCAAAAATTTATAATAAATTGAAAAGAAATATTTGCATGTGTATAGGTATTATATGCAACAATCACCCATAACCAGCAATGAAATAATGATTAGATAGTCTATGTTAAGAATGTTGTATAAAGGGCTAAGTACTTTCAGGGCATCCAGGTGGAACTCCATTGCTCTCCTTCAAAAATCACACCATGGAATTTTTCATAAACTTCTTAATGGCAGAAATGGCTTGGGTTTAATGGCTCAATGAAAGGCAGTACCTCTGACAGTGAAACATTCCTCAAGTGTTATATTGGAGAGCCAGGCTTGATAATGCATTAAAGTTTCTGACTCAGAAGTAATAGTGCAATGAGCTGACACTTGATTGATATTTCATTTTGAACCACCTGATAAATACATTTAAAGTGAAACTAACCAAAACAAAACAGAACTATTTGGATTTCCCTGAACTGCTGATCCTAACGCTGTGCAGGAAGTGAGAACAGATCAAATACTCCCCTTAACCATAGGAATCAGTAGGACTCTGAATCATCATTGAAGATAATTGAAGGGCTAGAATTTAAGGTTGAGGATAATCACTCCATACTCCCGTGAAAGATATGAACCAGAAAGAGAAAGAAGTTGAAGAGAAATTAAATTGTTTTTTGAAACTAAACACTCCTCCATCTCTCCCCTACTTCTAATGTAGTACAAGGTTCAACATAAAATGCACAAAATTGCAGAATTTAAAGAAACCAAAGTCAGTTCTGTGGAGGTACTTCCTCTACATAACTTACCTTCCTCCATTAAAAATTAACAAGACTCTCCTATAAGGAGTGTCAGGGATTAACGTGGGAAAAAGCAGAGAGCCATAAATATGTCATTGAATTTGCGTAACAAGCAAAGACAGGTTCAGTGAGTTAGAAACTGTCCTGAAGCAAAATTATGTAAACACTAAAATATTGAAAAAAAAACCTGAAATTAAAGTGGAAACGGTCCAAATTGATTGGATCTGGATTTGATTCTGGACTCATTATGGAAGAGAGCCCTCCATTCTCCATCACTATTTTCTGCCTTGTATTTTTCCAACTCTCTCTGTTGTCTGTCCCTGATTTTTTTGTCTCCTTTTCTCTCTCCTTATGTCTGTCTCTATATATCTGTCCTCCTGTCTTTTTCTCTCTTTTGACTGGAGAGGGTTAATGGGAACTGAATACTTAACCTGTTCATGGTTGTAGATTCCAATAGGACAAAACCATCCCAAATTCAGCTTAAGATGACACTTAACTGGCAATGTCAGGGGCAGGTCTGAGAAATTTCAACACAGCCACTTTAGAGTTTCAGTTGCTTGTCAGATCACTTTGACTTTCTGCGTGTGAATAACAGTTATTACCTTTCCTGGTAACAAGCTTTATTAATCACAACCTGATGTCTCTCTCATAGCATTGTATCTAAGACTCAAGGTAAGGCTATGCCAGTAAAGCCAGTGTTATTCCTAATCTTTCTAGTAAATGAAATTAGTTAAAGATCTATTAACTTCATCAGTTAACAATTGCAGAGTATTTTCCCTGAATGTTGACCTGACACATTCAATTTAATTGAAAGATTTTGGAACAAAAACAGGCCCTAATACACGGCCGGGAGTTGTTTGGTGTCAGTGTTCTCCCAGTTGTGGCTATTCTCGGAGTGAAACTTACAGGTTCAAACCCATTCTGGAAATGTAAGGCCTTAATCTAAGTTGACACTCCACTGTAGGACTGCCGAGAGATTTGGTGGGTCGACTAATAATTATCCTTTAGCCAATACTTAAAACATTCTCTGACGATTATCATGTTGCTCTTTGTGGGATCTTTTGGACTCCCGCCCTGAAGGATGGAGAAATTCTGGCGAAACGTGTAAGTTCTTCCTCTACCAGCCAGCTTACCGTAAGCATTTCTGCCGCAGATGAGGTGTTCGCAGGATTGGAACAAACCCCAGAAATCTGCGTCGTTGCTGATCATTTGTTCCAGGGCCTTGTCCATTGCCTCAGGTGACTCCTTCCCTCGGGATAGGAAGCTGTCCGGCAGCTTCATGTGCAGCTCCTCCAGGAGATTCTGCATGCAGGCGGTCAGATAGATGGCTGCGTGCTCATGGATGCGGCTGGACAGTCTGCTGTCCACCATCCAGCGAAAGAAGCGGCCAACCGAGAACACCAGGTTGCACTGGGAACTCTTGCTGCTGGTGAGTTGGTCGCCGCAGTTCAGGTTGTACACGGACAGCGCCTGGACCGCCGCAGCCATGCAGCTTTCAGAGAGGGACCAGGACAGCACCAGCTTGGCCGCAGTTTGGATTTCGTGTTTGCTGCATTTGGCGATGAGGAGGCTGAGCCTCTGCGCCTCTCTGGCGATGCGGACCAACGCCCTGCTCAGGTACCTGGAGAGTTTCTGAAGGAAGTCAGCCGGAATAGGCTGCCTGCACTCCCCAGGCTGGCGCCTTCTCAGAACCTCCTGCAACTCTTCCTCGGTCCATGGGACATCCTCCAAAACGGGCAGTTTGGGCCAGCAGTCCAGGAGCTCTAATCCTGAGCTCTCAGGCAGCTCAGTGTCCAGGCTGTCACAACTGTCCATGTATCTCTCCCCAGCTGAACCGGACAACGAGCCCCAGGTCCCTCCTGAATGAGACAGCGACAGACTGGACCATCCACACGAGCCGCCAGTTCCTCCATAGCCAGAGTCCAAGGTCAAGCTCTCGAAGTTCTTGGCTGTTGGTTTACAAAATCCGGACATGACCAAGAAACAGGACCCCCGAACTTTGGGGAGATACCCAGCCGCACAATTTGGGTTTTTCCTGGCGGCGAGTCCCCTCCAGTAATAACACTGCAGCCTCACCACAGACTGAGACTTCGCTTCCCCCGTACTCTCTTCTCTGGCAAATGATTAACTGACTGAGCGAAACTGGCAGTTTTATCATCCAGCAACTCCGGGTCCGCCCCTCTCGCTCCCCGCCCCTCTCCCTCGACACACCTCCTCGTCCCAACAGCAAGCAGAGAATTTCAGTCACCAACAGCCATTACAAGCTTTGAGTGCCGGAGATGTACAGAGCGAGAGAATCTGTGATGAACAAAGTACGAAGGAATCAGAGATAAACAAGGAAAGCGTGAGACCTTCAGAAATGGACAGAGTGTGAGATACTTAGGGATGGACAGAGTGTGAGAGACATAGGGAAAATCAGACTGTGAGACACAGAAGTGAACAGAATGTGAGGGAATCAAGGGTGGACAGAGTGTGAGAGACGTAAGGATGGACAGATTATGAGAAAGTCTGGGATTGACCATGCAAGAGACAGAGGGAAGAGCAGAGTATGACATGCTCAGATATGGACAAACTGATAGAGACTCAGAGATGGACAAAGTGTGACAGACTTAGAGATGGACAGAGTGTGACTGAGTGTGAGAGACTCAGAGATGGACAGAGTGTGGACAGAGATGGATAGATACTCAGAGATGGACCGTCTATAAGAACATAGGAAAAAAGGAGTAGGCCATCTGGTCCCTTGAGCCTGCTCAGCCATTCAGTAGAATCATGGCTGATCCTCATATTCACTTTCCTGTCCTTTCCCCATAATACTTGATTCCTCTAATGATCAAGAGCCTTTCTGTGCCTTAAATAAATATAATGACTCTAGCCCCACAGCTCTCTATCAAAAGAAGTTCCAATGACTCACAACTCTCAAAGAGATGAAATTCCTCCTCATCTCAGTCTTAATTTGGTGCCCCTTCATTTTGAAACTATGTCCTCTGATCCTAGAATCTCCCATGAGGGGAAATATCTTCTCAACATCTATTCTGAAAAGCCCTTTAAGGATCCTGGGCCAAAAAGTATGGTGCTGGAAAAGCACAGCAGGTCAGACAGCATCTGGGGAGCAGGAAAGTCGACATCTCAGGCATAAGCTCTTTATCATTCCTGAACACATTCCCTTTGTCCACTCTGGTTGGGATTTTCTTGAAAAACAAATTAGTTAAACATGATTTCCCTTTCATGAAGCTCTGCTCTCTCTGCCTAGCAGATTATGATTTTCTGAATATTCTGCTATTACTTCCTTAATAGTTGATTCCAAACCTTTTCCAGCAGTAGATGTTAGGCTAATCGGTCTTATAGTTACCTGCTTTTTGGCCCCCTCCATTTTTGAATAGAGGTGTCACATTAGCAATTTTTCAATCCTCCAGTAATTCTCCATATTCAAAAATCAGAAACAGAGTGTGAGAGAATCAGGGATGGACAGAATGTGAGAGACATGGAATGGGCAGAGTGCGAAAGAATCAGAGATGGACAGACAAAATTAGAGACTCAGAGATGGACAAAATGTTCAGGGAATCAGAGATGTACAGAATGTGAGAGAATCAAAGATAGAGAGAGTGTGGAAGATTCAGAGAAGGACTGTGTTTGAGCCTTGGAATAGAGATTCTGGATCGACAGAACCTGTCTCCAAGATGGACCAACTCAGCATCTTCTCCAATCGATTAGTGTTTACATTAACAATCTATGGGAGTGTTGGAACCCTGATCAAGAATACGATTCTCAAAAAGTTTCATTTATCTCAAAGCTGGGAATTAAAGTCACATTCTGGTTTTTACACGGTCTCACAGCTAAAATCTCTTAACAGAACACTTACGAAGAAATAAACTCAACTTTGTGATTCAACGATCTTATGGTCTAATTTCATACTCAGTTATGAGTAATCATAATGGTTCCTGTTTGAAATTTCCCTTTAATTTATCTGTAATGTCATTACAGCTACCTATGAGTACCTATACTCATATACTCATAGATGAACAACTAAGCATCTTTTTAATCTCATGACTTAATACTGCTAGAGGATGTGTTACAACACAAGTATTGTCTAAATATAATAAGTGGCATATTGTCTAAATATAATAGATGTTATGTTTACTTTCTACATAACTCAGAACACTTCAATGGAAACTGGATCCACCTCCTCAGCAATTAATCATTTAATTCATCAGACTGTCTTTCTGCCAAATCTGAGTTTACAGCATGTCGGATGCAACATGTATGGAAGTAGTAAGAATTTCAGATGCTGGAGAGTCTGAGTGGATAGAGAATGGAGCTGGAAAAAGCACAGCAAGTCGAGCGGCATCAGAGAAAGAGCGGAGTCACGTTTCAGGTCGGAACCTTTCATCAGGAGTGAGAGGGGGAAGGTGGCTGCGAAATAAATGGGGGGGGTTGGGGCTGGGGGAAAGGTGGGTGGGATGGCGATAGGTAGATGCAGATAGGAAATGATTATGATTGGTCAATGGGAAGGGTGGAGCAGATAGATGGGAAGGAAGATGGACAGGTAGTGTTGGGTTAAGGGGACTGGGTGGACCGGGAGGGCTGTACCTGGGATAAGGTGGGGGGTGGTGAGATATGGCAGGTAGTGAGGTGTTCTTCCTCCAGTTTGCATGTGGCCTTGTGTTGATGGTGGAGGAGACGCAGCAAGGACATATCAGCAGGGGACTGGGGAGAGGGAGTTGAAATGGATGGTAACAGGAAGGTGAGATTAATTGGAGTGAACAGATCATAGATATTCCCTAAACCGCTCTGTGGGTTTGCACTGTGAGAGTGGTGGAGAGATTCAGGCAGTCGATGTCGCAATGGCAACTGGAGATGAAGAGGTCTATGAAGGTGGATGGGATTCACGTTCAAAGAAGTAAGCACAGGGGTGGAGGTGGCAGAAAAAGTGTTCAACATCTGGACGTGTACGAAATTCATTGATTTGTGGGCGTAGTGGAGTGAAGGTCAGTCCTTTCCTGAGGATTGACTGTTTGTCTTCAATGAGGGGGAGGTCTGGAGGAGATGGTAAATACCTGGCAGGGTTTGGGACAGGACTCTAGCATGTATATCATATAGTTTAAGTCACTTTATACTCCACATCCTTACAAACAGCTATTAACACATACACATAAAAAAAGCTCTTATATGTACATATAGATATGCGTGGGAACATACACATGCATATTCCAACACAAACATATACTCACAACAATCACTTGTGGACACATGCACGCTGACAAACATACACACTTATGACATGCAAACACTTTGGGGGTGCACAGATATATTCATTTAACCTGTGCAGACACATTATAAACACCTCTGGAGCAAGTGGAACTTGAACCTGGTCTTCTGGTCCAGATGTGAGGCCACTGCCACTTTGTCACAAGAGCCCTCACCTTGGTGTGTACACTTGCATGCATGCCTGCACCTGTACACACATTCATACGCATACACATAATTGCAACTCATCTATGTGCTATGTTTCTGCATATTGGCATGGTTGTTCAGTGATTAGCACTGCTGCCTCACAGTACCAAGGACCCAGGTTCGATTCCAGCCTCAGGTGAATGTCTGTGTAGAGTTTGCACGTTCTCCCCATTTCCTACGGATGCTCTGGTTTCCTCCCACAATCCAAAGATGTTTAGATTAGATAAATTAGCCATGCTAAATTGCCCATAGCATTCAGAGATATGTGGGTTAGGTACATTAGTCAGGAGAAATGTAAAGTAATAAGGTAGGGGTCTGGGTGGGATACTTTTCAGAAGGTTGGTGTAAACTTGTTGGGCTAAATGACCTGTTTCCACACTGCAGGGGTTCTAAGATATTCACAGCACATATAGTCTTTTATTTTTACTCTTTTGTCGACAGCAGACTTGTTGCAGAAGCCTTCATTGTGTCCCCCAATTCTAGATCATGACTTCTCCATTTATTTTGTTTAATTGCTTGCTATTTTGAGTTTTACTTCTCGGTTTTTTTATTCCATTAACCTGCATTTTTGGATGGCTGCTATCCAGCTGCTTACACCTCATCAAGACACATCTTTTGTTTCTATTGTTATCAGTTACAACTCCCCTTGGCCTTTCTACCATGAAACCTTTTGACATTTAATTTCTCCCATCCTCCATCCTATCAAGGTCCTCCTTTTTTTGTTATGAAACAGAGAACTGTGAATGCTGGAGATCTGAAACAAAAACAGAATTTGCTGGAGAAACTCAACAATGATGTGGCACCATCAGTGGGGAGAAAGTAGAGATAACATTTCAAGTCTAGTGACTCTTCATCGGACTGTTAGTAGTTAGGAAAATGTGGCAGTGGATAGCACTGAGTGTGGCTCTCAGGACAGCTATTCTCACCACATCCTGAGATCCACACTCAGTGCTATTCACTGCCATATGCATACACTCCCTCCTTCAGCACCACCTCACACTGGCTCAGAGCTACTCTGCCTCCCCAGTTCGTTTTATTCTCCAGCTCGTTTGATGTTCTAACACAAAATTCTTTCTCTTCCTTTCAGGCATTAAGGAATACAAGCTGCAACAACTCAGAGATACCCACACCTCTCCAGAACATTGCTCCTCTCCCCTACCCTCTACCTCCATTGTTACTTCTGATCCCATCACCTCGTGGGTATTTACTATCTCTTCTGACTTTCCACTCTCTGATGCTGAACATTCCATAGTCGGCAAAGCTTTCAGTTTAATCCTTCTGCACCACCACCTTAATGAATTTAAGGTACAACACAACGTTGAATTCTTCTTCTGCTGACTTCACCTCCCTGCCTGTTTCTTTGGACGAGAGTCCTCTCCCCATCCCATAAACCTCTTCATCTGCCTCCAACACTCACTCTATCTGGGTACCTCCTCTGGCTTTTAACCTGCACTCGACCTGTTCATTGAGAATTTTCGACATGACGTAAGTTTCCTTAGGTTCAAATAGGTGAGGGCAGCAGAGAAATTATTTCCCTCTGAACGCCACATTCCCAGATCCAATGCTGACTGTCATTAACCTGCCACCAAGGGTGGTGCTATTGCTTGTTGTCTGGTGTACTGACATCGACACCGTAGAGGCTGAGAGCCAGTTTTAAGACACCTCCTCCTGTCCTGCCCTGTAACATGAGCCCACAATTTAGCATTTTGTCCATGACTGTCACCAACCTCATCTCATCTGGGGATCTCCCCACAACAGCCTCCCAGGCCATATCCACCAACCCCATAAGCTTGCTTTTACCTTCTCCTCAAGATCCGCAACAGGAATGCACAGGCAAACCATTTATTTCTGTCTCACAGAACTTATTTCTTTCCACATCAACTTGTCCAGTCCCTCCCCACTTACATCTGCAATTCTTCTGACACTTTACATCAGTTATGAAGTTTCTAGTTCATGGACAGTAGCACTCCCTCATCAACACAGATGTGTAATCCCTTTACACATCTATCCCCCATCAGACTGGTCTCAGGGCCCTCCATTTAGAGTCACAGAGTCATAGAGATGTACAGCACAGAAACAGACTCGTCCATGCTTCAGTCCAACTCGTCCATGCCAACTAGGTATCCTAAACTAATCTAGTCCCATTTGCCAACATTTGGCCCATATCCCTCTAAACCCTTCCTATACATATAGCCATCCAGATGCCTTTTAAATGCTGTAATTGTACCATCCTCCACCACTTCCTCTGGCAGCTCATTCCATACATGCAACCACCCTTTGCATGAAAAAGCTGCCCCTTAGGTCCCTTTTAAATCTTTCCCCTCACACCTAGACCTATGTCCTCTCGTTCTGGATTCACTCAGCACAGGAGAAAGACCTTGTCTATTTACGCCATCTATGACCCTCATAATTTTATAAACCCCTCACCCTTCAGCGTCAACGCTCCAGGGAAAACAACCCCAGCCTATTCAGCCTCTCCCTATAGCTCAAATCCTCCAACCCTGGCAACATCCTTGTAAATCTTTTCTGAACCTTTTCAAGTTTCACAACATCCTCCTATAGGAGGGAGACCAGAATTGCACTAAATATTCCAAAAGTGGCCTAACCAATGTCCTGTATAGCCGCAACATGACCTCCTAACTCCTATACTCAATGCTCTGAACAATAAAGGAATGCATAACAAACACTTTCTTCACTATCCTATCTACCTGTGACTCCACTTTCAAAGAGCTATGAACCTGCACTCCAAAGTCTCATTGTTCAGCAACACTCCCTAGACCCTACCACTAAGAGTATAAGTCCTGCCCTGATTTGCCCTTCCAAAATGCAGCAATTCATATTCGTTTAATTTAACTCCATCTACTACTCCTCGGCCCCTCTTCCGGGAAAGAAGGCCTGAACCGTCCCCATCCACGACCACCCTCCTTCGCCTGACCAAGCTCGTCTTCACTTTGAGCAGCGTCTCCTTTAACCCATCTCATTTTCCTCAGGTTAAAGATGTGGACAAGGGTCCAAGAGTTTCCAGTCACTTTGTGGGGTATGTAGAACATTCCTTGTTCCAATCCCACTTGGGTCCCTCCCCATAAATCTTTCTCCAGCACATCGATGACATCATCAATGCTGCTCCCCTCTCTTGTTCAGAATTGGAAAAACTGATTAATTTTACTTCCAATTTCCTCCTGGCCCTCACCTTCACCAGGTCCATCTCCAACTCTTTCCTTCTTGAACATCTCTGTTTCCACTTATAGGGATAATCTAGAGACCTATATCTATTAGCATTCCCACATAATCCTCAGCTCATTATTACATTACATTATCTCACTATTAGCTCTTATAGAGTCCGAGAGTCACAGAGTCATACAGCACGGAAACAGACGCTTTGTCCAACTAGTCCATACCAAACATAATCCCCAACTAAACTAGTGCCAACTGCCTGCTCCTGGTCCATATCCCTCCAAACCATTCCTATTCATGCACTTACCTATGTCTTTTAAATGTTGTAACTATGCCCACCTCCACCACTTCCTCAGGAAGTTCATTCCACTCGTGAACCACCCCCTGTGTAAAAAACTTTGCATCTCATGTCTTTTTTAAAATCTCACTCCTCTCACCTTAAACATATAACCCTTAGTCTTGAAATCTTATTACCATTTATTCAGCTTTTCATCTGTCCTGGCCTGCTATCCATTATCTCCTTGTTTACTTATCCCTTTCATATCTTTCTCTCTCAAAGTTCTGTCTTCACCAATCCACTCACTGCTTCCATTCCCACCCACTCCTGCCCACTCCCTTCAGATTCAGCATAAATATCACTTTTTCCTAGCTACTAACAGTCAGGTGAGGGGTCACTGGACTCAAAATGTTAACTCTGTTTTCGTCCCACAGAGTCTGCCAAACCCGAGTTCCTCCAGTGATTTCTGTCTTCCACTTTTATCTTCCTGTCCCTTCCCTCTTTTCATTTGCTCAAAACCCATCAGATTTCAATTGTTCTTCAGTTCTGATGAAGGGTAATTGAGTTGAAACTGTTCATTGGTTCCTCTGCACAGAAACAGCCTGACCTGATGAGTATTTCCAGTATTTTTTTTGTTTCCTATTTCAGGTTTTAAGTACAATTACCCACGTCAGCACTCCTACCAAATAACCCCGTTCGAAACGTATTCAGGGTGTCCCAGTCCGTGTTTGCCTATACAGAACAGGAGGAAGTTGGCAGCCTTGAGAAATAAAAAAAACTTGAGATTTCTCAGTCTGTCGAGGAAACAATCAGTAAAATATCATTAATGTTTGCACTTGTCAGACTGGACCTCCACTTTGAAATATACAAGATGAGATGAGAGGGTACGTTTCATTCATCAGTTTTACTGAATTTTCCGACAACAGTTCCATGTCTAAACACAGAGCTGAGTTAGCACATTCCTTGGACATTTTTGGCAGAGGCCTCGACAATTCTTCCAGGATTGTCCTGGACTTAGTCAAATTAAAGATTACCGCTCCTGGCTTCTGCTGCAAGCAACCCAGCAGAAATTTTAAAAAGCCATTGTCTTCTCCAGTTCCATTTGGGTTGGACTCAGAACAAATGAACACGTTTGACTGGTTTCAATGCAGCTCTGGCACATGCCCACTAAAATAGTACAATGGATAGAGTTGTTTCTGGAGTGTAGACATTTGTGAGTGTTCTAGCTAACGTAGCCAAGAGGACTGATATGCTTATGACCAATAGTGGAGCACAGGGCAGAGCAGGTGGAGTTTACAGTAAATTTATTTTCTCACATCTCCCTTCACCTTACCCTATGAACAAATACTATTATTTCACGTACTTATTGATTTTTCTTAAATCCATCTAAATAATTCACCTCCACACCTTTTTGTGATAATTCTACATTCTAACAATTTATTGAGTATGAAATGATGAAACCTCACATACTTACAATCCAACATGAGCCAAAAGCCTTGGCATTCACCCAAACACTCATGTTACAGGACCACAACAACAATATTTGTAAGACCAACCAATCTCACAATATTATTCTAAGGAAGTATCAGATAGCAAGGATGTACTATTTGTTAACAAGTGGATGTGAACTATCACTTCTCACTCTGAAAATAAAACACCAATTATTTGTTTTATTAAATCATAGTCTGTCTCATCCTTCATGGTTATAAAGCTCGCTCTCAATGACGATGATGACTATATATCTTCAAGTGCGTTTGTCTGGACAGGTCTATCTTAACGTTTCATCAGGTGTTTATGTGCGTCATTCAGCGTCTATATTTTAAAGTGACTCAATATTTTTCCAACAGTTTAACTCAGAATCAGTTTCAGGTCATGCAAGTTCACTTTTAAGTATTTTGCTAGTTAAGAATGTATCAAGTTGTTTATATTTTAGTGATACCATTAATTTAATGTGTTTGCAGATGAACATCACTATATCTTTGTACTGACATTTATTGTCCAATTAGTATCATTATTTGGCTACGTTAAGGTAAATCTGTCAATGGATGAGTGATTCTGTATGAACCAAGGTAAAATGACACACCAGATTACAATCCAGCAGGTTTATCTACAGTGGACTATAACTTGATGTTGTGTGATTTTTAACTTTGTTCACCCCAGCCCATCACTGGCACTTCCACATCTATACAGACCAGTATGTATATCTCTATGTCTGTTAGTTATGTATCTCAGTTCACCTGTCATTGCATCTACTAGTGTCAGTGTATGTTTGCAAGTTAATGTGTACATCTACACAAAACTATATGTGGGCAGGCATCAGATTCTGGATGGATCAGTGAATGTATTTGTGTCAGCTTCTGTAAGTGTGTGTCTCTGTGTTAGTGTGTATTTGTATGCAAGAAATGTGTAAGACAATCTGAGGTATACCTGTTTTTGTGTTAGTATATGTGTTGTGTTAATGTCTCTTTGAACTTGTCAGTGTATGTTGGTAAATTCTGCTCGTGTGTCTCTGTAATGGTCTGTATTGTAAGTATTTCACGATACTTGTTTCACAGTGTTTCTTTGCAGGTCTCCTGTACAAGAGTAAGTGCAAATCTGTATGTATGTTTTTAATTGTGTTAATCCATGTCAGTATTTGTACGTTTCTGTACAAGTGTCAATATGTGTCTATGCCTATTCCTATATCTCTGTAACTGACAATGTATTTGCAATGTGTATCCCTCAACTGTGACAATCTGTGTCTGTGTGTGAGTCAGTGTATGCATATATATTTCTCTGCATATGTCAATGTAGTATGAGTCCAAGGAGCACAGATTTAAATGTTTACAAAGGAGTATTGGTTAGTTATTGATTGTCAAATCTGGTTTAAAATACATAAAGTATAATTGGATCTTGCTGTCTTCTACCAAAATGGTTCAATGTTTCAGGTTCATATGAAGTTGCAAAGGTTATACCCAGCTTCTCTTCTCTACTATAAATCAGTCTTCTTATGAACTACCTTGTCCAATAAATGTAAAATGTCTTTGTTGCTAGGATTGAGGAGGTCAATTAAGTTGTCAGTGTCACTTCCACCTCTTTCCCCAGACCACTAAGCCAGAGTGGGCCTACTCCTGCTCATAATTCATAAGTTAGTTTATTTGTCTGTATGAGTCCTCCTAAAGATATTAACTGATACTGTTAATGATTCTCTTTATTCAGTCACTGACCTCCCCCTTTAAATCTCTCTATTCTTGACAACTACTGGCTCATTCTCCACCTCCCTTTGCTTCCCAAAATCTTCTCCCAGATCCATATTTTTCAATTCTATGTTTGAAATCTTCACTCAGGTTTCCACCACTACAACAATGTTGAAAATGACCTTTAACAAAGTCACAAATTACACCCTAAATCAGGGCTTCCTAAAGTAGTGCCAAGGTTATAGGTTCAAGGTTGCAAGGTAACAGCTACACCTCAAGGCCTGATTTCTACAGCAGTAAAAATGGTAGGCCTTTCGTACTTTTAAACAACAAGCCAATCTCCTTGTATCCCTTTCTAGTTATACCCCTTCCTTGAACAGGTATTGTCCCATTTTTGTTCTTACAGGTCCCTGCTCCCAACGCAACTCCAACATTTCACACTGAGGGAACCCGTCTTCCATATAAACCATTCCTCCTCTGCAGACTATGTTGGACTGCCTTGCCTGATTCTATTCTTACCTAGCCAATCACAGGCAGAAGAATATAAGCAACAGGAGCTAGATTAGACACTAAGGCCTGTCAAATTTGCTCCATCATTCAATTTGCCTAATCTTTGGGGTTTTAATTTCACTTTCCAGTCCACTCCCCATATCCATTGTTTTCTGGAAATCCCAAAAACCTGCAATATCTAAGCCTTAAATATTCATTCAATGATGTCGCATCCATAGCCCTCTGAAAATTCCAAAAATTCGCAACCCTATGAGAGAGGAATTTTCTATTCCTCTCAGTTCTTATTGATCAGTCTTTTGCCTGCGACTGTGTCAATGTTCTAGATTCCCTAGCTATGGAAAACAACTTCTCTATTTCTACCCTGCCAATTTTCTTCAAATTTTTGTATAATTCCATGAGTTCAAGTCTCATTCTGTTAAATCTGAGAGCATATAGGCCCAATTTACTGAGCCTTTTACTATAAGAAAAACCACTCTACCCAGGGACCAATTTGGTAAGCTTCCTTTACTGCCTCTAATGCAAGCGTAATATTTTCTCAAATTTGAAGACCATGATTTAATTCCACAATTTCCAGTTGTGGTCTCACCAAATCCCAGAGCAATTGTAAAAAGCTTCCTCATTTTTGCAAGCCAGTCCACTTGCAAAAAGGTCAACATGCCATTTGCCTTTGTAACAAGCCAACATGTTGCTTGCCTTCCTAATTCATTTGCCTTTCTTCTCACTCCCATGCTATTATTTATTGAGTACCCAAAGATATGCCTTGAACCCCTTTCACCTCTCATCTGCATGCTACTCCTTAATGGCATCAACCAAAAGCATAACTTGAAGTTCCTCATGTGTGCTGTCAAAACTCACCTCTGCCTCACCTCTGTAAACACATTGCCATGGTCAACAATTTACATCACAGACTTGTTAACACCCCAATTTTAAAATTCTTATTTCTATTTACTTTCATGGCCCCAGCCCATTCTATCTCTGTCACTTTCTTCACCAGAATAGTCCTTCTGAGATGCCCAGGTGTCCTCTAATTCAGACCTCGAATTCTCCACCATTGGTGCCGTTTCATCAGCTCCTTATACACTTAGTTCTGAAATCATCCCATAAACATGGCTATCTCTCTACAACTTTTGAAATGTTCTTAAAAGCCTCCATGGCCAAGCTTTTGGATATCTGCCCAAGTATCTCCTTTTGTAGCTCAGTTACAGATTTTGCTGATGATGCTTCTATAACACACATTGATAATGTTTATGTTGTTAACAACACGATATAAATTCAATGTGTATGTGTGAAATTTGTCATAGTCCCCAAGAACAATAGGCTGTTCTCCCATTGGGGGAAGAGATGGCTATTGACGAGCTTAACTTAAGGTGGACGCTTGATAGAATAGGAGAACCCATGGGTTCCAAAAGCCTTTCTGGCTGTTCTGAGGGGCCAGGTGTGTTTTGCTCCTGCTTTGTTTGCAAGTTTACACCTTTCATGTGGACTACATGCTTATTCAGGACCGCCTCACCTACCCAACTTTGTACTTTACTTGACCTCGCATTGACCATGCAGGGCCATTTCCGTGGTTTTGGTACCAAACTTCATCCCCTGAACTAAACTGTCTCTCTTGCTTACATAAGTCTGTCCCTGATGCCGTTTCACCCTCCACCCACAGGTCCAGGAAGATCAGATTTAACCTGTGTAGTGTCTTCTCCTCATTGGCAACTCTGCTGGAGCTATGCCTGTAGTTGAATGAGGGGTGGCCCGATAAGCAAATAGGAACCAAGGCAGTTGGTATCAGGCCATTTCTTTGAGCCTGCCTTCAAAGTTTGGACTGCTCTTTCCACCAGACCATTAGATGATGGACAGAATGCAGCAGTCCTTATATGCGAAGTTTCATTTGACTTTAGGGAATACTCAACTTCTCTTCTGACAAATGATGGCCCAACATCTGTGACCAACAATTCCAGGAGGCTGTGTGTTGCAAAAGATGCTCGCAGTTTTTCTTTTGTCATCCCCATGATTGACAAATGATCTCTATGCACACCCAGCCACTTTGAATGGGCATCCGCAGTCATTAAAGACATGGAGCCCATGAAAGGACCTGCATCATAAACGCGTAACCGAGGCCAAGGTGTACCCAGTCAGTGCCATGAAAGTGGGGTAGCTGCTGGCAATAATTTCTGTTCTTGTTGGTACTCTTGGCCCTGTCCCATCAATGTGGCTATATGCATCCAGTCCTGGCCACCAGACATAAACTCTAGTCAACATCTTCATTTTGGACACTCCTAGATGACCCTGGTGAGTTCAGCCAGTATTTGGTGGCGAACCTTACTCTGGTCAATCATTATTGCTTCCCAAAATAAAATGCTGTCCTCTAATGTGATCTGGTCTCCAAAATTTGTTTCCCATCACCAACAGCTGTTTTAGTTTTCCCAGGATGTGATATTTTGCATCAACGGTCTGATAATGTCAGCAGTCACAGGAAGTTTGTCCAGAAAGTTTAAAACCAGAAAGGATTCTTCCAGTGGTGGCATCACCAGAAGTGTATCTGTCAGTGGGTGGTGGCTCAAGCATCCACATTTCCTATTTGGCCTCCTGGACTGTGTTCCAATTTGTAATTGTACACACTTAAAATGAGTGCTGACTTCAATCTGAAGTTATGTGTGGCACAGCCTTGTCCTTTTTGAGCAGCCCTAGCAAGGGTTTGTGGTCTATTATTGATAAAAATTTACATCTGTAAAGGTATTGGTAGAACTTTCTCACACCAAAGATGACCACTAAACCTTCCTTCTTTATTTGGGCATATTATGCTCCTGGGTGTTCCTCTCCATTGGGCTATCTGTCATTCAACACTACCTTGATACCGTATGGGGAGGCATCACATGTCAGCTCCAGACCTCACTTGGGATCATGATATGCCAGCATTTTTGATGATGATAGCTACTTCTTCACTTCCTTAAAGGCTACGTCTTGGCTACGAGACCATTTCCAAGGCTAATCCTTTTTCAAAGCAGTTGTAAGGGTGCCAGGATGGAAGCCTGGTTATGAATGAACTTTCTGTAATAATTCACCAATCCAAGGAAAGACCTAAGGTCCAGTAGAGACATAGGAGTTGGGGGAACCATTCATCGCCCTCAATTCATCTTCCAGCAGGTGTAACCCAGTCTTGTCAATTCTGCAGCCCAAGTAGGTCACTTGGGGGTACCTGGAATACACATTATTCCTTTCTAAGGTGTACACCCATCTTGGAGAAACATTTATGGACTTTGTCCAAGTTCTCTAAGTGTTCTTTATTGGTCTTCCTTGTTGTCAGTATGCCATCCTAATAAATGGCGACCTGGGGTACATCTTGTAAAATGTCCTCCATCGTTCGCTGGAAAATGACATAGGCTGATGATACCCCAAACGGTAGTGTAGTATAAATGGTAGTATAGTATATTAAACCCTTGTGAGTATTAATCAGTCCTCTATGTGAGGGAACTAGCCCATCAGGTTTCACAATCAGTAGACCAGTGCTGCCCATTCCACAAACTGGACTGGTTTGATGATTCCTTCGCTTTCTAGCCTCCTGATTTCTGCCTCTACTTTTGCACGTAAGGGAATGATTTTCATGATTGTGCTGGGTAAGCCTTGCAGAATCATTAATCTCGCTGATTTAAAATCTCTCTATCCCAGCCTTGAATATGCTTAATGACCCAGCTTCAACAGCCCTCTGCTGTTAAGGATTCCCCAAATTCACTACACTAGGAGAGAAAAAAATCCTCCTTTTCTCTGTTTTAGCTTTCTAAGCTTAGTGTGCCACAACTAGATTATTTTTGTGACCCAAGGAGTCAGACTGAATTTCATTCTTGAACTGACAGTTTATCTCCATTAATCTATATAATGAGTGCTCACATTTTTTACTGGCCTGTTAAATGAAAAAATCAAATTGATATTGTGTTCCAAGATCTTGTTCAAATCTGTGAAAAGAGATTGAAGCATATCTTATTCCACAAACTGGTATTTTGTCTGTCCAGCGTGTTGGAATATTAATGCAAACATTATGTTTCAAAAAAAGTTGCAGCCTTTTACTTGAATTTAACACAGAGGGAAAAAGTTTGTTTAAAAATTGGATTGACACAATAAATGTGGTTTTGAGTATATACAAATATATTGAAGCTGTGCTTTTATATTATCAGCTTTGGAAAAATGTAAAGATTGTTTATTGAATTATGGCACAGTGAAGCAAAGAAATATGTGATTACAAAATTTACATTGTGTGTGCACGATAATGTTTCATCATATCAGTCGATGAGACACATCTCTTTGGGGTGACATAGTGGCTCAGTGATTAGCACTGCTCCCTCACAGCACCAGGGACCCAGATTCAAAACGAGCCTTGGGTCAATGTCTGCATGGAGTTTGTACAATCTCCCGGGGGGTCTGCATAGGTTTTCTCTGGGTGTTCCAGTTTCTTCCCACAATCCAACTATGTATAGGTTAGGTGAATTAACTATGCTAAATTGCCCATAGTATGTAGATTAGGAAGATTTTTCGTGGGAAATGCAGAGTTACAAGTATAGAGTGGGTCTGGAAAGGATGCGTTTTGGAGGTGAGGTATGGACTGGATGGGTGAAATGGCCTGCTTCCATCCTTTATGGACTCTATGAAAAAAGTGACCCCTTATTCTGAGATTATGCCCTCTAGTCCTAGACTCTCCCTCGAGCAGAAACAACCTATCCAAATATAACCTGTCAAATCCCCAATGGTCACCTCTCATTCTTCTGAACTCCAATGAGTACAAGGCCATTTAAGAGAGTCCATCCATACCTTGGATGAACCTCGTAACCTCCTCTAGGCTGCTTCCAATGCTGGTATATCTTTCTTTAGATAAGGGTCCCAAAAGTATGATCTGCTAGTGCCTTATGTGGTTTTAGTACACTCCATTCCCTTTGACATAAAAGTCAACATTTCATTTGCCTTCCATATTACCTGCTTGTGTTGTTAGAACTACTGCTTCACAGCACCATGGACCGCGGTTCAATTCCAGCCTCAGGCGAATGTCTGTGTAGAATTTGAATGTTCTCCCTGTGTCTAGATGGGTTTCTTCCAGCTGCTTCTGTTTCCTCCCACAGGCCATGCTAAATTGATCATAGTGTCCAGGAATGTGGAGGCCAGTTAGATTTTCCATTGGAAATGAAATAGGTTGCGTGGGTCTGTGTGGGATGCTGTTTTGAGGGTTGGTGTGGACTTGGTGGGCCAAATGGTCTATTTTCATTGGATGGGATTCTATGATTCCTTCTGAGATTTATGCACAAGGATTCCCAAATCCCTCCGTGCTGTAGCTTTCTGCGGTCTTACTCCATTTAAAGAATATTCTGATCCTCTTTTTTTACTGCTAAAGAGCATAACCTTACAATAATCTACATTATATTTCATTTGCCAAGATTTTGCCCATTTGCTTAAACTGTCTATATCCCTCTTCAGACTCTTTGTGTCATCTTCACCACTTGCCTTCCCACTTATTTTTGCATTATCTGCAATCTTGGCAATAATACATTTGCTTCCTCATCCAAGCCATTAATATGTATTGCAAATAATTGTGGCTTTAGTACTGATCCCCATGGCATTCCACTAGTTATAGTTTACCATCCTGAAAATGTAACCCTGATCTCAATGCTCTACATTCTACGAGGTAGCTAATCCTCCATCCATCCTAACAACACCATGAGCTCTTATTAAGTAGTCTAATGTATGGTACTGATGCTAACCAACTCACTGCTTCCCTTTTATCTATCCTGCTTGTTACTTCTCAAAGAATTCCAGTTAATCTGTCAGACATGATTCTCACTTCGTCACGCTGACTTTGTGTGATTATTTTATGTATTTCTAAATACTCTGCTATTACATTCTTTATAATGGACTAATTTTTCCCAGTAACTGACATTAAGCTAACTGGCCTATAGTAATGTTTTCATTTGTTTCCTTCTTTCTAAATAATGTTTCTCAATTAACCTCTGGATGGATAGCCAGATAAAGGAAGACAGACAGAGTGGAAGGAAATGCAATAACCATTGTGTATTCTTGCATTCAAATAACTAGAATTCTCCACAATCAGAATGTCCCAATTCCTCCTGGGTACTCTGTTACTATATGTAATGCTGATCTCGTTAGTCTGAAGTGATTGTGAAAGAATCAGCTGAAGACTAAAACATTTTTCCTCAATGTTTAGAGTGAGAAGAGTCAAAGTTGAAGGGGCCCTAAGCCTTTGCATTTTTAAAATATTCAATTTCTACTATTCACACAAAATTGAATAGATTAACTAACATTTATGACTTCCTGATACCCCTGGGTCCTAGTACTTGCTGGATAACATAAATATTCCTATTTCTACAACTAGATCCAGAGAAAAGAATTGCCAGATAAAGGTAAATTAATGCTGATGCTAGAAATGTGAGCTATAAACATAAAGTGCTAAAGAGACTCAACAGATCTGGCACTATTTGTGAAGAGACAAACAGAGTTAATGGGCAAAATCTAACAGGAACTTAAAGCACATCATTCATATGGAAACACCATCACCTGAAAAATCCCATTCAGACTATTCACCATCCTGATTCCGAGCTGTATCGCCACTTCTTCATTGTCGCTGGGTCAAAATGCTGGAATTCCCTCCCTACTGCCATTGTGGGTCTACCGACAGCATGGGGACTGCAACGATTCATGGAGGCAGCTCACTACTGCCTTCTCATGAGTATCGAGGGAAGATCAATAAATACTGGTCCATGAGTGATGTCCATGTCCATTAAAAGAATTGCACAAGAAATCAAGCAAGCGTTTTCGCATATGTCATTTCATCCAAAGCTGTAAGACTAATCAGAAAAACTTTGTTCACATTTTGTTTTGTACAGACACACTGACTGGCTGCCTGTAGGTAGAATTCTGTCCAGAGAACCAAATGGCCATGTCGGAGAGTGTGTAGGCGCTTGTCCTCAGTCAAGTCAAGTGCAGGGGGAGCAGTACATCAGGGCACAGTCCACACACAGTGCAAGGGTTTGGCCACAGTTAGTCATCCGCTTGGCCACAATTAGTTGTCCACTTGAGCTTGTCATGGTCAGGGCAATGAAACAGATACAGATGGGAGGTGGATGACCTGGAAAATGGTGCAGTGAGAACAACCTAGCTCTCAATGCTGGAAAACCAAGGAACTCTTCATTGACTTTCGACGGGATGTCACTCATGCCCTCCCTACACATTAACAGCACAGAGGTGGAATGAGTGGAGAGTGTCAAGCTCCTCAGAGTGGTCATCAACAACTCTTCAGTGGACTCACTGCTTATAAAGGCCCAACAATGTGTCTTCCTCAGACAGCTGAGGAAATTTGGCATGATGGTGAATATCCTTGCCAACTTTTATAGTTGCCATCGAGAGCATTCTGTCTGGATGTGTCACCACTTGGTGTGGCAACTGTACCATTCAAGATCTGTGATGGTTACTGAGAGTGGTGAACTTGACCCGGACAATCACAAAAGCCAACCTCCCATCTATAGAATCCATAGAATCCTGTCAAGGGAAGGCCCCCAGCATTCTCAAAGATCCATCCCATCCTGGCAATGCTTTACCATCGGGGAGAAGATACAGAGGCCTGAACACATGCACTAGCTGGTTTCGCAACAGTTTCTGCCCGACTGTTGTTAGAATACTGAATGGACTCATAAACTCTTAACATTCACCTGTATCTGTGTTTTTGTTTTTGCTGCTAGTTACCGATTATTTACTTATCTATGCTACTTAACTCTGTGATCTGCCTGTAATGCTCACAAGACAAAGCTTTCACAATATCTTGGTACACGTGACAATAAATTCAATTCAATTCAGTAAGTCCAAGAAATGGGCAATGGTCAGTCTGTACGGCCACCATAAGTAGTTGGCATTGTATGTCATCAGTCAGGGAGCTGCGAAGATTGTGATCAGGCGTCTGATCCGTCATCTCAAGGGGCAGCTCATTAAAATTTGTCAGAGGTCTGAGGCAAATACAATACTGCAGTTCTGTACTTTGATCATTATGGAGGATGCATCAGGTCTACAGAAGGATCAGAGTTTTTCATCCTTAACTCCATTTCCTAACAATAAATGAGACAGTGTTGATATAGGGTCCTTATATCCCAGAACATTGTTATCAAACTATGTCAGTTGCTACAGTAGGATCTGAGGGCTGCAGAAGTGGGAGACCATCTTCCTCCAGTGACTGTGAAACTTACAGTTTATTTGAACTTCTATGTTACTGGCTTCTTCCAGGGAGTGATGAGTGACTTCTGCAAGATCACACAAGTTCATTTTGTTTCCTGATGATGAGGTCAGTGCTGAACCCTAGGAAGTAAGATTCAGACACATAGTTGGCTTCATCCTCAGTTCAGGGTGTGACCATCTGTGCATATATAGCACAGAGAAAGCCGTATCTCCACACTACAGAATTCATCTATTCAATTAACATCTAAGTGATCTGAGATCATTGTGAGCACTTCTTGTAGGAGTGTGTCCGCTAATTTGCGTATTGTCATGATTCTTACATCCTGCAGCACTCTCGTACCTGGTGTGTTCGAATTTCATAAAATCTCTACAAGTTGGAAACAGGCCATTTGGCCCAACATGTCCAAACCAACCCTCTGAAGAGTAACCCACCCAGACCCATTCCCCTCCTTATTACTCTACACTTACCCCTGACTAATGCATCTAACCTACACATCCCCGAACACAATGGGCAATTTAGCAAGGTTAATTCACATAACTTGCACATCTTTGGACTGTGGGAGGAACCCGGAGGAAGTCCACACAGACACAGGGAGAATGTGCAAACTCCACACAGTAGCCCGAGGCTAGAATTGAACATGGGTCCCTGGCGCTGTGAGGCAGGAGTGCGAATCACTAAGCCTCCGTATCGAATTTTTACAAGGCTGCTTACTCACGGACAAGGACTATATACTGTGACCACAACTTGTGACACAGTTGTGTAAGCTCCTAACTGATGGAGCTCAGCTACAATTCTGGCCTTGCTTCGACATGGGCCATGGTGGAAGAGACAAAAGGACTGCTGAACAAGTGGACCGGCCTGCATGCTCCTCCAATACAGTCTAATCAAAGTATGCTCCATCAACCTGGCATCCTGTGTTCTGCACAAATGAAGAAGGCAACGAGGTGAAAGATTCTGAGGAACTGGGACAATGGGACCAGTCTTTTGAAGCGGAGGACATGGACATTGGGGAGGGGCGAAGCTCTCACTGTGCATGATGATACTGAGCTACTACAAGCCAGTCAGGAGCACCAAGTTCTGGCAGATGAGAGCTGAGCGTAGCAGACCATCATGGAATATCAAATAATTATTGTTCATCATGCCAGTATTTGGTTTGCATTATGGGAGGGAGTTGTACCTTGTACTCATTGGCTTATGTTCATTTTGCTGGCTGTAAATTTATGCTCATGTTTGGGATTGTCCAATTGTTTGCTTGTACAAGATACTGGTATGTTCCATTACTGGACAATGACAAGAAGTGGGTAAAAAATGAAGTCTACAGATGCTGGAGATCACAGTTGAAAATGTGTTGCTGGTTAAAGCACAGCAGGTTAGGCAGCATCCAAGGAATAGGAAATTCGACGTCATCAGGAAGGGCTTATGCCCGAAACGTCGAATTTCCTATTCCTTGGATGCTGCCTAACCTGCTGTGCTTTAACCAGCAACACATTTTCAACAATGACAAGAAGTGGGCCTATAATGGACTTTGGGGACAGAGCAGTGGTGACCTAGAGAGGATGTTTAGACAGGATTTAACTAACAACAGGTAAACTGTGTGGCCTGGCGATTAAACATCAAATGTAGTGAAAGAATAAAGTTGTATGTGAGGATATACAGAAACAGAAATTGCTGGAAAAGCTCAGCAGGTCTGGCAGCATCTGTGGAGAGAAATCAGAGTTGACATTTCAGGTCGCGAGACCATTCCTCAGAACTTTTGCAACTAGGAAAGTGTCAGTTTATGTACAGTAGATAGGATGGGAGGAGGTTGTAAGGAGTAAACAATAGATGGGGATGGAACCCAAAGAGAGAGAAGAGTTGAATAGACAAAGGAGTTGATAATGATCTGGCTAGTAGCATGAATAGCTATTAATGGAAACTGTTAATGACTAACAATGAGTGGTGTGTAATAGCAGACTGTATGAGGGTATATCAGCCATGCTGGCTATGTGCCATGAGCAGTTTGGTTTTATGGCTGCTCTGCCATTTTGATCCCATTTGACCCCAGGCCCTACTCCGTACTCTTGTTTTGGAGATAAAGTGTACAGTCATGGCAGCGCATGCAGTGGAATGTTCCTCCTGCAGGATGTTTGAGGTAGGGGTGACCACCAATACTCCTGCCGACCTCGTCTGCAGGAAATGCAGTCAGATCCTGCTCCTCACCGAACGAGTTAGGGAACTGGAACTGGAGTTGGATGAACTGAGGATTATTCGAGAGGCTGAGAGGGTGATTGATAGAAGCTACAGGGACATAGTTACGCCGGAGAACAGAGGTAGCTGGGTAACAGTTAGAGGTGGGAAGGGGAATAAGCAGGCAGTGCAGGGTTCCCCTGTGGTCATTCCCCTAAACAATAGGTATACAGCTTTGGAAACTGTTGGGGGGGACAGCCTTGCTGCAGTGACGGGGTCTGTGGCGTGAGGTCTGGCTCTGAGACTCAGAAGGGAAAGGGGGAGAGGAGGAGGAGAGCGCTAGTTATAGGAGACTCTCTAGTTAGAGGGACGGACAGGCGGTTCTGTGGACATGGGCGAGACTCTCGGATGGTTTGTTGCCTCCTGGGTGCCAGGGTCCGTGATGTCTCGGACCGTGTCTTCAGAATCCTTAAGGGGGAGGGTGTGCAGCCAGAAGTCGTGGTACACATTGGCACCAACGACATAGGTAGGAAGAGGGGTGGGGAGGTCATTCAAGAGATCAGGGAGTTAGGCTGGAAGCTAAAAGCTAGGACAGACAGAGTCGTCATCTCTGGGTTGTTGCCAGTGCCACGTGACAGTGAGGCAAGGAATAGGGAGAGAGTGCAGTTGAACACGTGGCTGCAAGGATGGTGTAGGAGGGAGGGCTTCAGGTATTTGGACAATTGGACAGCATTCTGGGGAAGGTGGGACCTGTACAAACAGGACGGGTTGCACCTGAACCAGAAGGGCACCAATATCCTGGGGAGTAGGTTTGCTAGCACTCTTCGGGGGGGTTTAAACTAATTTGGCAGGGGGATGGGATCCGGACTTGTAGTCCAGCAAGTAAGCTAGCTGTTTGTCAGGATGTCCAAGAATGTAGGGAGGCTGTGGAGAAGGTAGCACTGACAGGGAATACTTGCGGACACAGAGATGGGCTCAAGTGCGTATACTTCAACGCAAGGGGTATCAGAAATAAGGTGGGTGAACTTAAGGCGTGGATCGGTACCTGGGACTACGATGTTGTGGCCATCACGGAAACGTGGATAGATGAGGGACAGGAATGGTTGTTGGAGGTTCCTGCTTACAGATGTTTCAGTAAGATTAGGGAGGGTGGTAAAAAAGGAGGGGGGGTGGCATTGCTAATTAGAAATGGTATAACGGCTGCAGAAAGGAAGTTTGAGGGGGATCTGCCTTTGGAGGTAGTATGGGCTGAAGTCAGAAATAGGAAAGGTGCAGTCACCTTGTTGGGTGTTTACTATAGGCCCCCAATAGCAGCAGAGATGTGGAGAAACAGATTGGGAAACAGATTTTGGAAAGGTGCAGAAGTCACAGGGTCGTAGTCATGGGCGACTTCAACTTCCCAAATATTGATTGGAAGCTCTTTAGATCAAGTAGATTGGACGGGGCGGTGTTTGTGCAGTGTGTCCAGGAAGCTTTTCTAACTCAGTATGTAGATTGTCCAACCAGAGGGGAGGCCATATTGGATTTGGTACTCGGTAATGAACCGGGACAAGTGATGGGCTTGGTAGTGGGTGAACATTTTGGTGATGGTGACCACAATTCTGTGACTTTCACCTTGGTTATGGAGAGAGATAGGTGCGCATAACAGGGTAGATTTTACAATTGGGGGAAGGGAAATTACGATGCTGTAAGACAGGATTTGAGGAGCATAAGTTGGGACCATAGGCTGTCAGGGAAGGATGTGGTGGAAATGTGGAACTTTTTCAAGGAGCAGATACGACGTGTCCTTGATATGTATGTACCTATCAGGCAGGAAAGAAATGGTCGTGTGAGGGAGCCTTGGTTGACGAGGGAGGTTGAATGTCTAGTAAAGAGGAAGAAGGAGGCTTACATAAGGTTGAGGAAACAGGGTTCGGACAGGGCAGTGGAGGGATACATGATAGCCAGAAGTGACCTGAAGAAAGGGATTAGGAGAGCTAAGAGAGGGTATGAAAAATCCTTGGTGGATAGGATCAAGGATAACCCCAAGGCATTTTATGCGTATGTGAGAAACATGAGAATGACGAGAACGAGGGTAGGTCCGATGAAGGACAGTAGTGGGAGATTGTGTATTGCGTCGGAAGAGATAGGAGAGGTCTTGAATGAGTACTTTTCTTCAGTATTTACGAACGAGAGGGACCGTATTGTTGAAGAGGAGAGTGTGAAACGGACTGGTAAGCTAGAAGAGATACTTGTTAGGACATTTTGAGCAACTTGAGGATAGACAAATCCCCCGGGCCTGACGGGATATATCCTAGGATTATGTGGGAAGCAAGAGAGGAAATTGCAGTACCGTTGGCAATGATCTTTTCGTCTTCACTGTCAACTGGGGTGGTACCAGGGGACTGGAGAGTAGCGAATGTTGTGCCCCTGTTCAAAAAAGGGAATAGGGATAACCCCGGGAATTACAGGCCAGTTAGCCTTACTTCTGTGGTAGGCAAAGTAATGGAAAGGGTACTGAGGGATAGGATTTATGAGTATCTGGAAAGACACTGCTTGATTAGGGACAGCCAGCACGGATTTGTGAAGGATAGGTCTTGCCTTACAAGTCTTATTGAATTCTTTGAGGAGGTGATCAAGCATGTGGATGAGGGTAGAGCAGTGGATTTTAGTAAGGCATTTGATAAGGTTCCCCATGGTAGGCTTATGCAGAAAGTCAGGGGGCATGGGATAGAGGGAAATTTGGCCAATTGGATAGAAAACTGGCTAACCGGTCGAAGTCAGAGAGTGTGGTAGATGGTAAATATTCAGCCTGGAGCCCAGTTACAAGTGGAGTTCCGCAGGGATCAGTTCTGGGTCCTCTGCTGTTTGTAATTTTTATTAATGACTTGGATGAGGGAGTCGAAGGGTGGGTCAGTAAATTTGCAGATGATACGAAGATTGGTGGAGTTGTGGACAGTGAGGAGGGCTGTTGTCGGCTGCAAAGGGACTTAGATATGATGCAGAGCTGGGCTGAGGAGTGGCAGATGGAGTTCAACCCTGCCAAGTGTGAGGTTGTCCATTTTGGAAGAACAAATAAGAATGCGGAATACAGGGTTAACGGTAGGGTTCTTAGTCAGGTGGAGGAACAGAGGGATCTTGGGGTCTATGTACATATATCTTTGAAAGTTGCCACTCAGGTGGATAGAGCTTGTAAGAAGGCCTATGGTGTATTAGCGTTCATTAGCAGAGGGATTGAATTCAAGAGTCGTGAAGTGGTATTGCAGCTGTACAGGACTTTGGTTAGGCCACATTTGGAGTACTGTGTGCAGTTCTGGTCGCCTCACTTTAGGAAAGATGTGGAAGCTTTGGAGAGGGTGCAGAGAAGATTTACCAGGATGTTGCCTGGAATGGAGAATGCTAACCACTGAGCCACCATGCTGTTCTAATGGAATACACAGTGGGAAAGTGTGTGGTCATGGCAGGAAGCGGAGAGGTGTACACTATTTTCTCAATAAGGAAAGACTTCAGAAATCTGAAGGATTCTCTTCAGGTTAACACCTGGATTCAAATGGCAGTTAGGAAGGCAAGTTCAATGTCAGCTTTCATTTCAATAGGGCTGGAATACCAGAGCAAAACTCTATTGCTGAAGTTATAAATGGCTCTGGTCAGACCGCATTTTGAATATTCCAACAGCAGAACAGCTTTAGGCTGCGTATTTAAAGAAGGATGTGCTAGCTTTAGAGGCGGTCTAGAAGAAGTTTACAAGAATGAGCCCAGGGATGAGGGCTTGTCATGAGGACCGGTTGAGGTCTCTAGGACTGTATTCAATGGAGTTTAGAAGGATCGGGGGGATCTGATTGGAACTTACAAAATACTAAGAGGCCTGTATAGAATGAATGTGGAGAAGATGTTTCCATGAGTAGGAGAGAGTAGGACCAAAAAGCATAGCATGAATGAAAGGATGATGCTTTAGAACTGAGGTGAGGAGGAATATCTTCATCCAGAGGATGGTTAATCTGTGGAATTCATTGCTGCAGAGGGCTGTGGAGGCCACGCCTTTGAGTGTATTTATGATAGACATAGCTATGTTTGTGATCAGTAAGTGTATGAAGGGTTATAAGAATAGGCAGGGCAATGTGGTTTAGAAACATATCAGCCATGATCGAATGGTGGAGCAGACTCAATGGGCCGAATGGTTGAATCTACTCCTATATCTTAAGGGCAGAAGTGGGTACTGCAGATACTGAAATTAGCATCAAGATTAGAGTGGTGCTGGAAAAGCACAACAGGTCAGGCAGCATCTGTGGAGCAGGTAAATCAACGTTTCGGGCAAAAGCCTGATTCTGATTCTTGGTGAAGGGCTTTTGCCCGAAACATTGATCTTCCAGCACCACTCTAATTTTGACTCCTATATCTTACAGTCTTATGATCTAAGTAATTCAATAAAACTGACAGTGAAATTTCCTTACAATACATTGGCTATAATGCAATTCCAGTCCCATTGGTTTAAATTATGCTGCTATTATGCCATTTTCTTATAATGCAGAATCACACAGGAACAGAACTATCACATTATATCAGAACAGACTGCAAAATTCAGCCCAATATGTTAGTTAAATTGGACTCGAAATGTTAACTCTATTTCTTTCTCCACAGATGCTGCCAGACCTCCAGAGTTTCTGCAGCACCTTTCTCTCATTATAAAAGGAGTGAAAACAATCTGTTGTAGGTTCAGAGCGCTGGTAGAGTGTATACAGTATATTCCTTTCTTCTGAACAATGTGTCTTGCTGCTCGGCAAAGAGACTGTCTGCCTCAGTCCACACTCATAATAGAAATTAATTCAATGAATCACATTATTGCTTCATTGTTTGGTGACAAACAAGTGGAGGAGATTATTTCTGGGAAATATGAAGTTCTTTTTATTAAATTACACTGTCATTTTTTAAAATATGTTATTAACCTCAAATCTTTAGGGAAAGGAGAAGTGTTGTCACAGACATCCTGGATAACATTTATTTCTCATCCAACATCACCAATAACATTTGCTGTTTGTAGGACACAGCTCTGCCCTTTCCAAAATAGCTGCTACATTACAATAATGACTACCTTTACAGAATTTCAATTGGCTTTAAAGCACTTTGGGACACCCTACGATCCTCAGGGGAACATTAAAATTTAAGTTTTGAGAGCAAATCAAAGAAAGCTAAAAATGAGCAA
The DNA here is from genome assembly GCF_020745735.1 of Hemiscyllium ocellatum. Taxonomy (NCBI): domain Eukaryota; kingdom Metazoa; phylum Chordata; class Chondrichthyes; order Orectolobiformes; family Hemiscylliidae; genus Hemiscyllium; species Hemiscyllium ocellatum. Next base: position 51,573,134 of record NC_083426.1, read on the forward strand.
AAGCCAGCTAGAAAACATTTCAAATTCAAGCAATGTGTTAATGATGTGATTACAATGTCAGAAAATAGGTTGTCAGACCATACTGCTTCTTGAACTAATTGAACTTCATATTTCTGTATTTTCTTTCATTCTTAACACTAGGTTTTCAATGGTGGCAGTCACTCTCATTGCTTAAGAACTGTCACTTTATTGGGTTTCCTGAATCAGCCATGACTCAGTGGTAACACTTGCATCCCTGGGTTCAGTTTTCTTGAGAGACTTGAGTGTAAAATCCAGATTGATACTTTCAATGGTGTGCAGGAGGATTGCTCCACTTCTGAATTCCTGTCATTTGGACAGGAAGTCAAACCAAAGCTGTGCTTACCCTCTCAGGTGAATGAATCCCACAAGCTTCTCCAACAAATAAAAGAGAAATTGAATTCTCATCACTGTCATGCTAATATTTAGCCTCACCCTCAACCAAGAAATAGATTATCTGTTTATTTGTTTTATTGCTGTTTGTGCAAGTTTGCTGTGTGTAAATGTGTTGTATGTTACCGACATTAGAACTGTGACCGTAATTTAAAAATATGTAATTGGTTGAAATACTGTGGGATATTCTGAGGTTGAAAAGTGATGTGTGATACACGTTCTTTCTTTACATTTATTTTCAACTTTCTTTCCAACACTGACTCAAACAGATGTTTACTATTTCTGCTTGGGAATCTCTGCCTGGTGAATCATGAGATTCATCAAAATAATTATAAGCCGTAAATCAAAGAGACATGGATACAGGTTGAAGTAACACTTTCAAATTTAATCATTAGGAGTGCAAGCTTCCAAAGTCAATTGTCTACTATATATTTGGATCATATAAAATATGTAGCACAGAAACTGGCCATTTGGCCGAACCATTCCAAACTGGTGGTTAGGCTCCACTTGAGCTACTTCCCATCTTTCCACATCATTTTAACCCTCCATTCCCTTCTCCCTCAAATACTTACCTAGCGCACCATTAAATGCATTTATCTGGATTATTGTCAAGCATGATGATGTCTAACATATTCAATACTATCCACTGCAAATGGTCTAAATTATGAAATTTGAAGTGACTATTTGTTCATGTTGGCAATAGTAGTAGAGTGCTTATTTGTGGAAATGACAACACCATTTCTTAATAGTGCTGAATTCATAAATAATGCATAGATTCATAATCAAAGTTTATAACTGGTATCCAAGTTTCAGTACATTATATGCAACAAGATAGTAACTTCATGCAACATAGTTTCACGGATTAGACTCAGGGAAGAGATGCTTACAGGCTGGAGTGTGTTACAGATTAGTACAGGTTGCTTACCTCAACCATCCAGTGTTAATTTGCACAAACCACAGCCTGGTCAAGGTCAGCCAGGGCAAGATGTTATTCAGGCTTTTTTTAAGGCCCTTTACACCTGTATCCCTCACATGTATGGCCTCAAAGCCTTCCACTTCTTCCCCTCCCACAGGCCCAACCAGTCCCTTTCTACTGACACTCTCATTTGCCTGATAGAACTAGTCCTCACCCTCAACAATTTTTCATTTGATTCACTTCCTATAAACCAAAGAGGTAGCCATTGGCACCCACACAGGCCCGAGCTATGCCTGTCTCTTTGTATGATTCGTGGAACAGTCCCTCTTCCACAACTATACTGGCACCATCCCTTACCTCTTCCTCCTCTACACTGATGACTGCATCAATGCTGCCTCATGCTCCCACTAGGAGCTCGAGCAGTTCATTAACTTCACCAACAACTTCCACCCCACCCTCAAATTTATCTGGACCACTTCTGACACCTCTCTCCCCTTCCTGGACCTCTCTTTCTCCATCTCCAGAAACTGATTCACCACTGATATCGATTTCAAACCCACTGACTCCCACAACTACCTCAATTACACCTCGTCTCATCCACCCTCCTGCACAAATCCTATCTCATACTCCCAATTCCTCTGCCTCTGCCACATCTGCTCCCAGGGTAAAGCATTCAGCTCCAGGACATCCCAGATATCATCCTGCTTTAGGAACCACAGTTTCCCCTCCTCAGTAGTTAATGATATCCTCAACAGCATCTACACCACCTCCTGCACTTCTGACTTCAAACCCCCTATCCCCAACACTAATAAGTCCCCTTAATCCTCATATACCATCCCACCAACCTCCAAATCCAAAGCATCATCCTCCAATATTTCTACCATCTACAATCAGACCCACCACCAAAAATATATTTCCTTCCCCATCCCGTCCACTTTCTGCAGTGACCATTCACTCTGTTGTCAACTCTACACTCCTCACGAACTTCTCCATCACACCTGGTACCTTTCCCTGCAACCACAAGAGGTCAACATGCACCGACACCTCCCCCTCATCTCCATCCAAGGCCATAAACAATCCTTCCAGATCCGACAGAGATTCACCTGCACATCATCCATACCTCATCTATTGCATCTGTTGCTCCCGATGTGGTCTGCTCTGTATTGGGGAGACCAAACGCAGATTTGGGGACCAGTTTGTGGATCATATGCATTCTGCTTGCATTAACCAACCTGACCTTCTTTATCTTTCCCATCCACTCCCCTGGTGACATGTCCATCCTTGGCTTCTCCCACTATCAGAGTAAAGCCAAACGGAAACTGGAGGAACAACACATTATATTTTGCCTGGGAAGCTTACAGCCCAATGGCCTCAACATCAACTTCACCAGCTTCAAAGTCCCTCCACCCCCAACCTTATCCCATACCTAGCCCCACCACTCCTACTCAACTCCCTGACCTGTCATAAACAGTCCATCTTCCTACTCACCTATCCACTCCACCCTTCCCACTGACCAATTACAATAACCACCTATCTGCATCCACCTATCACCATCCCACTTACCTTACCCCAAGCCCCACCCCTCTCCCTCTAAATACTTGGGTGCTCCCTCCGCCTCCCTACTCCTGATGAAGGGCTTCAGCACAAAACATTGACTTTCCTGCTCCTTAGATGCTGTCTGACTTGCTGTGCATTTTCAGCTCCACATCTATTGACTCTGGCTTCCGCCATCTGCAGTCCTTATAGTCTCCGTTTTAAAATACTTACTCCATGAAAGAAAATGTAGATGGGGGATATATAGATTGTGTCTTAAATGAGAAACATTAAGCAACAGTATCAACATCAGCCTACAAACTATTTGTGTTTGCTCACTCACGGGGTGGTTATGATCCCAACTCATGTTATTACTGAACAGGTAAGATTCCAGACTGAAATCTTGCCTAATAGATCATATGTTGCTTTGTTTTGACTTTATGGAAGTGGTCTCTCACTGAGATGGGAGCTCACAATGTTGAACAATTTGTTTTAACAATAAAAGAGATATTTATAAGCAAAAATGACAATAAAATAGAATAAACCAATCCATTTATTTATAGCACAAATTCAAAGAGTTTAAATACATAGTAAAAATGTCATCACATTTATCCCAAAACACTCTTTACAAGATTCAAGAAAAGAAAAACAAGTCTCATACAGTAGCCAACCTTATACATACAGTAGCCAACCTTATACAGTACCCAATACAGAATCCCTTTCTCTAACACCTTGATAGGTTTTAGGTAACTGTAATAGTAATTTCTAGCATAGAGACCTTGATAGCTTTTTCCTGAAGCTATCATGTACTTGGGTTTGAACAAACTCAGTTTCAAATCCTCTTTAGGTTTTTATCTCAACACTTTCAGGTTGGTAATAGCACTAAGTCCACACTCTAAAATAACCTAGTTTCACTACTTTGTCCCCTTCTCTGAATCACTTCTTTATGCATGTATCTCCATGGTTCACTAAGTATCCCATTCAAAGTAAAACAGAAATAAATATCGTTTTCACTAAACAATGAGTGAGGCCGTAGATTTGTTTGCCAAGCTGATGAGTTTTGCTGCAGAGGTTTCATCATCGTGCAAGGTGACATCGTCAGTGCGCCGCCAGTGAAGCATTGGTGGCCAGTCCCATCTGGTATTTATGTATGTCTATTTTCTGGTACTTCAGTTCCATATTTGAGTGCTTTTATATGGAATCAGGTTCAATGTGTTTATTGATTGAGTTGTGATTGGAGTGCCAGGCTTCGAGGACTTTTCTCGTATGTCTCTGCTTTGCCTATGCTAGCTTGGCTATCTTGTCCCAATTGAATTTGTGTCCTTCATTGTCTTGTGGATGGAAATAAGAGAGTACTGGCTGTGTCTGGCAGTGACGAGCTAATGTTCGTGTGTTCATATAGTCAGTTTTCTGCCTGTTTGCCTGATGGTTATGGAACAGGCCAGAGCCCCTCAAAACATTTCAAGAAAGTAGCCCGGATACTAACTTTTCTAGTTGTTTTAAGCAGGTGTAAAATGGATATTCCAGGAGTGATGCAGCTGGTCCAACCACTTAGTTTTAAACAAAACAGAATTTATTTGCAAGATTACTGAATGAAACACAAACAGAGAACAAAATAAAGAATAACTTAACTTATCCAAAAACGCAAATTATCCCAACTTAATGATGCTGTTCCAAATTCCTGCAACAACCCCCATAAATCCTCTTGGCAAAAAAAGGTAAAACCAAACACAGAGTTTTACATGAGAAATAGAGATGGCAGAGTCATTCAGCATGGAGCTGCTTCTTCCGTGTTTCTTGGACTAGCTGCCTCAAAACTGACTAGCAGCCTGAACAGCCAGACTGCTAAAAAAACTAAACCAAACAAACCAAAGCTGAGAAAAGCTGAGCTGGGAGAACTGGCCACTCCTCTTTGTGCAAGTGTTGTGTTTAAAATTTGAAAGCCTTTTGTCTGAGGCAGTATCCGTTAGCTATAATCAAATTGGCCCTAAAACCCTTCAAACATAGAACTTTCAGAATCGCTGCTTTTACGTCCCCTCTGAAAAGCAAGGCAAGGACAGCATAACCTTATTAAAGGAGCAGATTCATCACAATACGTAGTATTTTTCACTGTCCAGGCAGTGTATCTTGTACATCGGACAAACAGGAAGAAAACTGACTATACAAGTGCACAAACATCAGCTCTCCACTACCACACCTGACCAGTACTCTCTTATTTCCACTCACACAGACAGACAATGAAGGACACAAATTCAACTGGGACAATTTTGCCTGGAACTACCCACAGGCAAAACAGAAACATGCAAGAGAATTCCTTGAAGCCTGTCACTTAAACTGGAACTAAATCAATAGACATATTGAACTGAACCCCATGTACAAACCACTAAGGTACAGAACCAGACATACCAGAAAACAGACACACAAATACCAGGTGGGACAGACACCAACTGGGGGCATACTGACAATGTCACCTAATTAGCTGATGAAATATCTGCAGAAAAATACATCAGCTCAGCAAACAATTCTGCAACTCATTCATACCACAAGCTACAAATCTTTTCAAAAACTCTAAACTATGGGTATTTACCTTAAGCTTAGAACAGCTCCCAGCCCAGACATTTCTAGCAGAAACCTTGAGATACAAATGTCTACCTTGTGAAGTCATAAAATCCAAAAGTAATCAATAACCCATTACACTGTAAAAATAACCCTCACAAACTTTTAAAAGAAATCACCATGTTCCTGAAATTCTCACACATTAATTATTAACTTCAGGTGCACAGAAAACCCATATGTTACAAACTCAAAAGTTCAAAATCTAAACTTAGAATAAATGATATTAAAAATATATTTGAAGAAGTCAATTCATGTACAGGCCTACGAAGGGCTCGGAGGAAGTGGGGAAAGATACCATGATTAAGCATCCTCTGAGTCAAGCACAATCTCTTCGAATAGGATTAAAAAAACACACACACACTGCATATTGAGTATTTGAAACAAAAACTGAGAGTGAAGCACTCAGGAACTTGATAGAACCAGTGAAGACAACAGTGGAATTAACTTTTCAAGTATGGATCCTTAGTCAGAACTGGAAGAAACTATAATAAGTGATATTTTAAAAAGTTTATGAATAGAAGGAAAACCATGTAGAAAACAACATGTGCATTCACACACAGATACCTCACACACAGACATACACCCACACCAAGGAGAAGTAGGATGTTGAATATCAAATGATAGAATGATATCAGTATGAGGGAACAGAAAGCATAATGAAAGATACAACAGAACTAAAACTCATCAGTTAGAAATGGACAAAGCCTCATTCAAATTAAATTGAAGATGAAGGGCAGCTAGAATTGGAAACCTGAAAGCTCTCAAAACGATCAAGTTCCATCAACTCAGGAGTTTGGGAGAAGGCAAGCACAGCTATCGACTGAGGCTGCAGGCTACCCTGTTAGCAAGGTTTCTGACACAATAAACTCACTCAGCAACCTCAGGCACCACCCCTTCCTATTTACTCCCTCCATGGAAGAGAACATGAGATGTACCAAGGACTGAAGTTATTAAGGTCAATATTAAGATGCAGAGCAAAGAAATCCTTAATAAAAGGTCAAAGGTAGATCCTCACAATTATGTTGATCTCCAGTTCTTCAACGGAAATGATCAAAGACAGACAGATTGGAGTGAGATAAGAACTGAAGTACTGGGCGACAGGAAGTTCAAAATCAAGGATCCTGTAAGCTGGATAGATACATATTCACGTAGCAACGGAAAGTTAACACACAAACTGTGCAACAAGTTGTCAATTTCAAGGTATCAGTTATGTATAGTCATGTCCATAAACATTTAGGGTACTGTACATTTAAGTTACAGGTTACATACAATAAAAGATGTAAAGGGGTCATTAATCACACTACATAGAATGAGGGTGTTTGGTCAACTAATCTACATTTGGTATTGAAGATATAGATGACACTGTGCTGTGAGTATTGAAGAAGGAAGTGCAAACAACTAATGCAATTTGAAGGAGTTTTTTTAAGATCCTAGACAGTAGTAGGGGAGTAGGTGAATGTATAGCTCGCTACCACAGAATGAGAGCATGTGGTGGGGATGATAGCCCAGAAGAGTTTCACATGGTGAGCAGTTTCTCCAAGGGAGGAAGCATGAGAATGTAGCTGGTGGCAGAACTGTTGAATTCTGAAAGTGAATTCACGTCTCTGGAAATGAGGAAAAAGACAAATATGTCCTAGTTATGAGGAATGGAGGTGGATAGGTAAAGAGTGAAGGGACAGAAGATAGTACAGACCTGGTCTATAGTTGTGTCTGTCACATTGCAGGGGAATCCTTGGTTGAGAGAATAGAAGGTTTTTAGGAGGCATCATCCCTGGCGGGGACAATAACGCAGTGAGAGCAAATACAATGCAGAAATTTACAGGCCTCCCCTTGATGAAAAGTCTAATCTAAAATGAATGACAATCTGTGCAATTCTAACATATCAGTGAAAAACTTAAATACAGCAAGAGATCAAAAGCAGGTCATGCATAGATATGGAATGGGGATGGAAATTTTAAGCAAAATTTGCAAGTTAACTAAATACAGTATAAGCAATTAACAAAGATAGAGATGTTAATATTAATTATGGAGTGTCTGGCTGGAACAACGAATGTTCAATAGATCCAAAAAAATACAGGCACAGCTAGGACCCATGTGTGTTTCCATAGCAATACTTATTTTCTGGTAGTGAGTGCAGGTAAAAGAAAAGTGTTGTGGGTGAGAACAAGTTCTGCAAGGTTAGGGAGAGAGCTATTGGCTACTGTACAACAAGCAAAGAGCTAAATCTTACTTTTTTTGGCTAACTCCGAATGTATTGAAATCTCTGAAAGGGTTTTCATCACGAGGCCTAGTTAGTTATCCTGCCCTATCTTACTGAACTCCCTTCATTAATCACCTACCTCACCTTGACAGCATCTCTCACCTTCGATTTCCCATGTGCCAATCCCACAACTCACCACTCAGCAATATCCAATCTCTTGTGCTGGCACCATCTTTGAAAGGCAAGTGTTGGCAAACTGGTAATATCATGGCACAGCAGCCACAGTCACAATGGATACGGCACACAGCTGACACTCCCTCTTACAGGCGAAAGTGAGGACTGCAGATGCTGGAGATTGGAGTCAAGATTAGAATGGTGCTGGAAAAGCACAGCAGGTCAGGCAGCATCAGAGGAGCAGGAAAATCGACATTTCGGGCAGGAGCCCTTCTTCAAGAACCTCTTACATCCAACCCCATCCTCTCATCCTCATCAACTGCTACCCATATGTGTAACATGTTCCTACTACATCCCATCTTAATAACTTTTAAGTCAGCACTACCCAGTGTTCAATGTCCCCTATAGATCCACATTTGGTCATTGTTGAGTAGGAATCACATACAAGCAAGCAGATGATTAACCATATTGAAGCCTCTGGGCTGTGTGCAGACTGTACCCCTGACTCTTTTGAAGCAGGACCGCCAGACCGCTATCAGTCCCCTGCCTCGACTGGACTGAGGATTAATTTTTGGACATAGCCCATTTGGTTGAATGAACTTTTAGATATTAGATTGTGGGCTTGGCGTGTCATTTACACCAAATGTCACCTCCCTACCCCAGGACAATTCAATACTGACATCCATGACAAGAAGCTTATCTTTGAGATACAGACTGGTCCATGCTGTGAGCTTGTTGCCTATCCCTAGTATTAAGTGTCCCTGCACTGCAAGTTTGTGCCTTGTGAGTGGTTTGCCAGTGTCATGATCATTATAATGGGTTGGCAGGTGCTGGCTGCCAATGTTCATAGATGAAGAGTGAATGCAGCCGGTGCCATAGAGCATCTCACCATGCCACTTGTGAAAAGCGAAAAAGATGGAACAAGATGAACTCCATGCTGAAATGAGCCTCATTGTACTTCTCGTTTGATTCTGTCATACATCTGACATAGCCCACATCATTCTGATGCCTATAACATTCTGGCCATATTTCCAAATGAAAGAAGATAGTACAGAGGACCTATGTGTTTATCATAACATATGATGGAAGACAACCTTGACAGTTATCAACTTTCTGACAACTAATTCCAACTAGTTAGAGTCACAAACCATTACGAAACCATTACGCTTTTTCAGATCCCTAATCAAACCAGATTTCTACCAATGATGTTGCACATCACAATAACAAATGATATTTTATGTGATTGGAACTACACCAAATCATCTTTTCTTGACTTATCTTCAGTCTTTGACATGCTCACCCCTCTGCTCTATTCAGCAATACTGCCCTTGCCTGGTCTCTTTCATCTAGTCATAGCCTGAGAACCTTCCTCAGTAGTTTCTCTTCCTAGCCTACTCCATTTGTACTGAAATCAGTACCATCGCTGCCTTCCTTTAATTTCTCATTTTAAGTCTCCTTCTTAGTGACATCATACAAATATGTCAAAGATGAATGTTGATGGCATCCAAACTGCCTCGCCACCACCTGTCCCAACCCTTCATAAAAATTTGACTTAATTTTCTTAGCAGTGCACAGATGTTTGTTGCACTGTACAGTCCCATTAAGATTGCTGTGCAGCCACATTTGCACACATGTGAACAGAACATCAGTTATGTGTGGCATACTCTGTTGTGAATTGCAACATGGCTGCAGCTTACAAGAAACACCATTCTCTACTTCCTACGATTTGTCACACTGCTTATTCAATGTCCATTAGAGAGCTGCCAAAATTTTCTCCAGTTAAAAATGAAAAAGGATGAAGCCATAGTCATTGTTCCACAGCACAAAATCCATTCATTCATGATCAATTTCATCCGTCTCTCTGGTCGCTTTCAGAGGCTGAAGTAGTCACTTTTTTATTTATTAATTTACTGAATGTGGGCATCACTGGCCATTTATTCCCTAACCCTATTTGCCTTAAAAAGATGTTGCCTTTTTGATCTACTGCAAACCATTTTTTTGTAGGTATACCCACAATGCCTTTAGGGAGGGTTTCCAGAATTTTGATCCACTGGCATTGAATGAATGGTGATGTATTTCCAAACCTGGTTAGTGAGTGACTTCAAGCAGAACAAGCAAGTGGTGGTGTTCCTACGTATCTGCTACCTTTGTCTTTCCAGGTAGTAGTAGTCATGGGTTTGGAAGATGCTGCATTCCCAACTCTATCAACTCTCTCTACTCCTTTCTTTACGATATTCTTTTAAATCTACCACTATGACCAAACTTACAATTACTTCTCCTAGCCGTGTGAAGTGTCAACTGTATATTTGCCTCTGAATTGAAAAGTCCTGAGTTCAACAGACTTGGACCAAGTTGTTATGATCTTTCAGGGCAAGAAGGCAGGGGTGAAGTGTATCTCTTTTTAATGGAATCCCTACAGTATGGAAACAGGCCATTTGGCCCAACAATTCCACACTGACCCTCCGAAGAGTAAACCACCCAGGACTTCGCATGGCTAATCCACCTAACCTGCATATTCCTGGAGACAATGGGAAATTTAGCATGGCCAATCCACCGGCAGGAAACCGACACAGACGCAAGGTGTATGTGCAAACTCCACACAGACAGCCACCTGATGCTGGAATTGAATCTGTGTCCCTGGCACTGTGAGGCAGCAGTCCTAATCACTAAGTCACATGTCATAATATTGGGCATCATCCTAGCAAGGTCATGCTGGATTAGTTAGCATGTCTAGCCTAGTGGGTACTTTAACTACTGCAGATGTTGAGCATCTTGCTCACTCATAGGTTTGGCATCAACTTTTAGTGGATAATTATGACCACTTAAGGCCTTTTCTACCCACCGCTTGAAATTAGCTCTGCAGTTATGCTAGCTTCACTCCATAGGTGACTTTCACCTAAACACACTGCGCTGACTTCTAACTCCATAAATGTGTTCTCCGATGTCTACAGAGATGTTCCCCCAACAACCAGATATATTTCCTAATTATGCAGCTGTGTTCCCTTCACTCCACAGGTGTGTCCACCTAACTTGATAGCTATGTTTTCTATCACTGCAAGTGTGTCCCACAACTCCCCAGGTATGCTCTCTATCTCTGCAGCTATATTACCTATCTTTGCAGCTATGTTCCCCATTTCACAGGTGTGTTGCCTAGCTCCGTAGCTATGTTCCTCATTTCTACAGGTACGTCCCCGATCTCCAAAGGTATGTTCCCTATCTCTGCAGCCATGTCCCCCTATCTCCACAGATATGACCCCTATCTCTGCAGCTATGTCATAGAGTCATAGAATCATACAGCATGGAAATAGGCCCTTCGGTCCAAACTGGTCCATGCTAACCATGGTACCCACTTAGCTAGTTCCAATTGTCCGCATTAGGTCTATATCTTTCCAAACCCTTCCTATCCATGTACCTATCCAAATGTTTTTTAAATGATGCTGTTTTACTTGCTTCAACCATTTTCTCAGGCAATCCACTCCATATATGCACCACTCTCTGCGTGAAGAAGTTGTTCCTCAGATCCTTCTTAAACCTTTCCCCTCTCACCTTAAACCTATACCCTCGAGTTTTCAATTCCCCATCCCTGGGAAAAAGACTATATGCATTTATGTTACCTATGCCCCTCAGGATTTTATACATATATCCCGCTACCTCAACAGCTTTGTCCCCTATCTCTGTAGTTGTCCCTGCAACTTCACAGGTATGTTTTGTATCATCACAGTTGCTTTCCCCCTAACTGAACAACTATGTCCCTATCTCTACAGCTGTGTCCCCTTAACTCCACAACTATGTTCCCTATCTCAGCAGTTGTGTCCCCCTGTCTCCACAGCTGTATCTCCCTAACTCACTCAGCTAGGTTCCCTACATCTGTAGCTGTGTTTCCACAGATCTGTTCCTTGTCTGTGCAGATGTGTCTGCCTAACTCTAGAGGTACATCCCTTTTCTCTTAGCTGTGTCCTCTTAGCTGTAAAGCCCTAACTCTGCTGTGTCCCCCAACACCACAGTTATGTCCCATAACTCAACAGTTAAATTCCCCAACTACACATGTATGTACACTATCTCTACAGCTGTGTACGCCTATCTCAACAGGTATGTCACCAATTCTGCAGCTGTGCTTCTCTATCTCTGTAGCCGTGTACCCCTATTTACTCTAGCTATGTCCCCATCTCCACAGCTGAGTACCCCAAATCCACAGGTCTGTTTCCCTATCACTACAGGTGTGTTCCCTTATCTCCACATCTGTTACTCATAAGTCCACAGCTATGTCCACTATCTTTGCAGTTATACCCCCAACTCCTGGACTGTGTCCTCTTTTCTCAACAGGTATGTTCCCCTATCTCTGCAGCTGTGTCCCCCAACTCCGCAGGTACGTTCCCTTAAGTCTGCAGCTGTATCCTCTTATCTCCACAGCTCTATCTCCCTATCTCAACAGCCACATCCCCCAACTCCACAGCAGTGACCTAAATTTTCACAAATATGTTCTACTAGCTCCATTGGTTTGTTCCTCGCAGTCCACAGCGATGTGCACTTAACTCTGCTAGTGTGTTCCCCTAACTCAACAGCTGTGTTATCCTACTTGTACAAGTGTGTTACCTAAATATACTGGTGCTTGCCTCATCCAAACCCCAATCCCACAGCTGTGTTCCCTTAACCAAAGTATTCCTTGGACGCAGAAAAGGCATTTGAGCAGCTGGAGCGGCCATATCTTTTTAATGTCCTGGAATGTTTTGGCCTTGGGAAGGCTTTCCCCAGGTGGGTGGCAGTGCTGTATAGAGACCCTTTGGCTTACAAACGGCATAAAATTAGATAACTTTAGCATTGGAAAGGCAGCCAACAGAGTGTCCTCTTTCACCGCTGCTATTCACTTCAGTAATCAAACCACTCCCAGTCTTTAAACAGTACCAAATAAGCTCCTTATTGTCTTACATGAGTGTTTGGGTGTGTAAGGATTCAAAGTCGATTTGGCTCGACATTGCGGCCTCCCAAGCAAAGTGTCCCCTCCTTAGTTTGCTGTTTATAGGTAGGATGAAATCTGTTGCTGAGCATTGTAAAAGCCCGATCATTATAAGCATGGTCAAACCGTGGAGAACGATGCGGCAGGGCAAGGGCAATCTACATAAGACCTCACTGTTCACCCCCTTAGTTGGGTCACCAGGATTTAGGCCGGGATCAATGGATTCCAGCTTTAAAGCATGGGAGGCCAGAAGAGTCTCCTGTTTGGGAGACCTATCTGAGTCAGAGGTCTTTATGTCTTTTGACCAGTTGAGTGATAAATATGGGCTACCCAGCAGGGATCTCTTCCATTATTTTCAGGTTAACGATTACATACAGAAAAGGACCATGCCCTTGGCTCAGCCCTATAAGTCTGATATGGAGAGAAGAGTGCTTCGGTGCACAGGCCCTCACTTGGTCAGTACCCTATACCATCGACAGGGAAGGGACACTTTGAAAGTTATGAAAAGATTTTATGGAGTTTGGAATCAGGAACTGGGAGCAGAAATCTCATTGAATGCGTGGGAGGATATCTGGGAGAATGTAAAAAAGATCCAATTTGCAAACAAGTGCAGACTATGTAACTAAACATTCTCCACAGAGCCCATATCACACCAGAGCAGTTGGCATCTCCAGGGTGCTCTAAGTGCAAAACAAGTGTCAGTACTCTTACACATTGTCTATGGTTGTGTCATAAGATCGATAGTACTGGGGTGCCATAGTGAATGAGTTGGAAGGGATCTGGGAACAGAAGTCAAGATGGATCCAGTATCCATTCTTCTGGGATTGCCGAATCTGCCTTTGCTATATGAACACAGGAAGAGACTACTCAACATTCTCACATATTGCGAAAGGAAGAGTGGTGCGTCGAGTGGTGTAACTTAATTTAATTTAATATGATCTAATGTAAGTGAAGTTGGTTTCGTTCAATTTAAATAAATTTAATCTAATTTGTTAAGTTTAATTATTTATTGAATTGTAATGTGGAAAGACTGTTCCGGATCTTTTTGATAGTTTGGTTTGTTTTATAGAGTAGTAGGTAACTTATTGTTAATGTTTTTGTAACATAAGATTGTTATATTATCTTTTTTACTTACACAATTTTGTAAAACATATAAACCTTTCCAATTTAAAAAAACAGACACGTTCCCTGAACTCCACAGTTGTGTTCTCTGAACTCTACAATTTCATTCCCTTAGCTCAACAGCTGCATTCCCTAGCTTCATAAGTTTGTTCCCCTCACTCCACAGATGTGTTCCCTTAACTCTGCTAGTGTGACCCCCTATCTGCACAGGTACATTTCCATAACTCCACAGATATGTACCCTTAACTAGGGGGTAGATAAGGAATGCAGACGCTGAAGTCAAGAGTCGATAAAATGTGGAGCTGGAAAGGCACAGCAGGTCAAAGATTGGAGGAGCAGGGAAGTCGACGTTTCAGGTCGGGATTGGGAATGGGGAAGGGAGCCGAGATATGGGAAGGGGGAATTGGGGTTGGGAGAAAGTTAGGCATGAGGTGATAGATGTATGCAGGTAAGGGGTTATTGTGATTGGTCAGTGGGAAAAGTGGAGCAAATAGGTGAGAAGGAAGATGGACAGGTTAGGTCCGGTCAAGGAGACAGAAAGGACAGGGATGCAGCTGGGTTGGGGAGAGTTGAAAGCTGAACTCTATTTTAAGGCCATTGCGCTGTAAGCATCCGAGGCGGAAGAGGAGATGTTGTCCCACCAGTTTGCATATTTGGACGTGGAGGAGGCCCAGAATGGACATGTTACCAACGGAGTGGGAGGGGAAGTTGAAATGGATGGCAACTGGAAGGTGGTATTGATAGGAGCGCGCAGATGTTTCATGAACCAGTCCCCGAGTCTGCGTTTGTCTCTCCGATATAGAGGAGACCACATTGAGAGCAATGGGTCAGTAGACGAGATTGGAAGAAGTGCTGGTGAATTTCTGCCGGATTTAGAATGATTGTTTGAGACCTTGGACGGAGGTGAGAGGGGAGGTGTAGGGGAAGGTATTGCACTTCCTGTGGTTTCAGGGAAAGGTGTGGGTGTGGAGAAGGAGTTGGAGGGGAGTGTGGCACCTCTTCCGATCTAGGTCTACTGCATCTGTTGCTCCCGATGTGGTCTTCTCTACATTAACGATACAAAGCACAGACTTGGGGACTGGTTCACGGAATATCTGCGCTCTGCACGCTTCAAAGAACGCCAACTTCTGGCTGCCAGCCATTTCAAAATCTTCTCCCACTCCCTTGGCGACATGTCCATTGTTAAAATAAGGCCACACACAAACTGGAAGAAGAACACCTCATATTCTGTTTTGGGATCTTACAGCCCAATGGCTTCAACACAGAGTGCACCAGCTTCAAACTCTCCACACCCTCAACCTCACCCCATGTCCAGCCTTCCCTGTCCTCCCGTCTCCCTAACCGGACCTAACCTGTGAAACTTCCTCCTCACGTATCCGCTCCACCCCTCCTATTAACCAATCACAATAACTTCACACCTGCATGCACTTATCACCATCCCTCCTACCTTGCCACCTCCCCACACCACAGCTCCATTTATTTCTCAGCTTCCTTCCCCTTCCCCAGTCCTGATTAAGAGTCCCAACTCGAAACGTTGGCTTCACTGCTCCTCCGATGCTGCCTGACCTTATGTTCCCTTAACTACGTATGTTTCCCTCACTCTACAGTTGTATTCCTGTAACTCCGCAGCTTGTTTGCCTTAACTCCGTACGTTTGGTTCCCTTAATTGCCCAGCTGCATTGTCTTAACTCTATCGGCATGGTCCTGTTATGCAATAACCATGTCTCCCTACCTGCTCCCTAAACCAGGCAAAAGTGAGGACTGCAGATGCTGGATACCAGAGTTTAGATCAGAGTGGTGCTGGAAAAGCACAGCAGATCAGGCAGCATCCAAGGAGCAGGATCCCTAAACCCCTTAGTATGCTCCTATTCCACAGGAGATGCAAACTTCATTTGAAGATGGGCTTGGAACTTACATCATACAGCTCCTGACTTCTATGGGGACATTTTCATGACCCCATTCTATGTGTGGCAGGGAACAAATGGTAAGAGTAATTGATAACAATTGCAGCTACCATCAGTAAGTTTAAAAAGCCTTCACTCCCATCAAAGAATAAGGATACTTTTTTTAAAAACAGGAAGATTACAAACCAGAAGGAAATTCTGAAAAAAATGGTGGAAGCAGTGGAATCTTGAAAAAGGGAATTTTCAAATTCTTTCCAAAGAAAAGAATATACAAGGATTTGGAGAAAGGGCTAGGGTCTGGGTATAATTGGATAGCCCTTGAAAAACTCCACACAGGCACCAATGGCCAAACAGAATCCCAGTGTTCAACACGGTACTTTCAACAAAATCTCCCTTTCTTGAGAATATAACTCAATATGGTCACAAAATCTAATATCTTATTTTTCATCATCAACACAATAAATAGTGCATCATCCACAATTCACCTCAGTCAAGAGGGAGCAACGTGTTTACAGAGCTATTTCCAGGGATGTTCGGATGTAACAGACTAACAGTTAAATAAAGCCTCTGAAACCAACATGCGTCATAGAGTGGAATCATGCTGACTGCTCTCTGTTTGACACACTGAGTCATCAGCTCAGCTAGCTAACCCGAAATAATATCACCCACGTAAAAAAAGGCAGAAAGCAGCTCTTTACCAGGTTCCATAAGTTAAATTTACAAGCAGTATAACAGCTGTACCTTGTTATTAAACTTGGTATTGATTGGTCTTGATTTTAACCTCACCCCTACAACCACATACGCACAGATATGACAGAGTTCTGGACAGAGTGAGGGTTTCACAGATGGAAAATGCGCCCTCAATATGCCCTGTTATGCACCCATCATTGATTTTTCAATCATACTTACTTTGGCAGGACCTCAACCAACCTGCTCTTGTCCATTTCTGGCCATCCTCTTGATCATCGTAAATACTGCTGGTC
This sequence comes from Hemiscyllium ocellatum, assembly GCF_020745735.1. Classification (NCBI taxonomy): domain Eukaryota; kingdom Metazoa; phylum Chordata; class Chondrichthyes; order Orectolobiformes; family Hemiscylliidae; genus Hemiscyllium; species Hemiscyllium ocellatum. The sequence goes on from NC_083426.1 coordinate 51,589,947, forward strand.
TGCAACACCTGTCAACAAGACCAGCTAATGCTGAGCAAAATCTGAACCCCCAATTCAAACATCATAATCCCTTACACCACCTTTTTGTTTGGTGGAATCTGGTCATACAGTGGAACCAACTGCCCCCATCTGGTTCAAGACAGCCCATGTATATCAGCTGGATAAAGCATTTCCCTTCAATGAACACAGTCATTGGCAAGCATCAGCTTTTTGAGGTCTCAATTGTCAGGTCAGATAATTATCACTCCCAACTTTGGTACAGTGTTGTGGCTTCAGCATTTTAAGACCTGACCACAAAGGTAGGCTGACATTCAAGTGAACAATAAGGCTGTGCTGCAGTCGGAATTGCTGTGTTTTTTACATTACAAAAATAACTTCAGCTGAACCTTGGTGTCTGCAAAGTGCTGTGGGATGATCTAATGCCATGTAAGGATTGGGGGTCATGAAGTCTTCCTTCATAATAAAATAGCAGCTAGTTTGATAAATGAGTCCTCCTGAATTTACTTTGATTCTCTGTTGAACAAGATTGTATGGGAAAAGATACAAGAAGTCATTCATACCCCAGGTGCATTAAACCAGAAAACAGAAAGAGGATGAAAATTCTCCTGAAAATCTCTTTAGGTTCAAAGAATATAAGGGTAATGGTTCAAAAGAATTGAAGAAAAATATCTAAGATGAACAGTTGAATTAAGAGTTTTCTTGAGAAGCTGAACAACTTGGAACAAGTTCTTGGTCTAATGGCCACATTCACTCCTGTTCTTCCAATAGGAATGGGACAAGAAAGTAGAAAATGTGGGCTGAATTATTTTTAAAATTAGTAATCAATGTGAAAGACAGAATTTTCAATATTGCTAGATTACTTTCCTTGTTAGAAGTGATAAAAATATCATCTTACTGAAGAGATTCATTAAATTCTTAGGTTTGCCAATATAAGAAAAATCAATCTTTAGTAGTTTGTTTGAAATCATCGAGTTTCCTCACAAGCCTGCTCCAAAACCACAAGCTCGTATGAGCTCTTATTTACTACAAAGGAAGCTGTTGGACATCAAATAACTATTGTTGTTTGGTACTCCAGAAATTTGTTGGACTAGATATTAGAGATATCCAAACAAGAATTCCTATGTAATGATGCTTCACTCACATAAGAACATAAGAACTAGGAGCAGGAGTAGGCCATCAGGTCCTTTGAGCCTACTCCACCAATCAATCAGATCATGGCTGGTCTTTTCATGGCCTCAGCTCCACCTACCCACCCTCTTACTGTAACCTTTAATTCCTTTACTGTTCAAAAAATTATTCATCTTAACTTTAAAACCAATTACTGAGGAAGCCTCACTCACTTCGTTGGACAGAGAATTCCATAGATTCACAACCCTCTGGGTAAATAAGTTCCTTCTCAATTCAGTCCTAAACTTGCTTCCCTTAATTTTGAGGCTATCTCCTCTTGTCCTAGTTGCACCTGCCAGTGGAAACTTCTGCTCTACTTCTTTCTTACCTATTCCCTTTATAATTTTATATGTTTCTATAAGATCCCTCCTCATTCTTCTAAATTCTAATGAATATAATCCCAGTCTACTCAGTCTCTCCTCATAAGCCAACCCCCTCAACTCCATAATCAACCTCGTGAATCTCCTCTGCACCCCATCCAACTAAGGAGAACAAAACTGCATGCAGTATTCCAGATATGGCCTCACCAGCGCCCTATACAGCTGCAACATAACCTGAATGCTATTAAACTCAATCCCGTTAGCAATGAAGGACAAAATTCCATTTGCCTTCTTAATTACCTGTTGTACCTGCAGACTCACCTCTGTGATTCATGCACAAGGACATCAGGTATTGCAATTTCTTACCATTCAAGTAATAGTCCTTTTTAGGGCTATTCTTACCAGATGGCTTCACATTTATTAACATTGTACTCCATCTGCCAGACCTTTACCCACTCCCTTAAACTATCTATGTCCTTTTGCAATGTTTCACAGTCCTCTGCACTAATCTACGTCATCTTAGTGTCACCTGCAAACTTTGACACATTTCACATGGTACCCAACTTTAAATCATCTCCGTAAATTGTGAATAATTGTGGTCCCAAGATTGATCCCTGAGGCACACCACTAGTCACTGATTGCCAATCAGAATAGAACATGTAATAGAGAATAGTACAGGACATTACAGGCCTCTTGGTCCTTGATGTTCTGCCGACCTTTTATCCTGCTCAAAAATCAAACTAGCCTACATACCCTTCATTTTACTATCATCCATCTATCTATCCAAGAGTCGTTTAAATGTCCCGATTGTATCTGACTGTACTACCACTGCTGGCAGTGCATTCCACATTTTCACCACTCTCTGTGTAAAGAAGTGACCTCTGACATCTCCCCTAAACCTTCCTCCAATCATCTTAAAATGATGTCCCTGCTCCGTGGTAGCCATTTCTGCCCTGTGAAAACTATTCACTTTATCTATGCCTCTCATCATCTTGTACACCTCTATCAAGTTGCCTTTCACCCTTCTTCGCTCCAGTGAGAAAAGACCTAGCTCCCTCAACTTTTCTTCATAAGACATGCTCTCCAGACCATGCAGCATCCTGGTAAATCTCCTCTGCACCCTCTCTAAAGCTTCCACATCCTTCGTATAATGAGGCGACTAGAACTGAACACTATATTCCAAGTGTGGTCTAACCAGGGCGCTTTAGAGCTGAAGAATAACCTCACGGCTCTTAAGCGCAATCCTTCTGCTAATGAAAGCCAAAGTGCCACACACCTTCTTAACAGTCATATCATCTTGGGTGGCAACTTTGAGGGACCTATGGGCATGGACCACAAGATCCCTCTTTTCTTCCACACTGCCAAGAATCCTGCCTTTAACCCTGTAATCTGCATTCAACTTCAAACTTTTAAAATGAATCACTTCACACTTTTCCAGATTGAACTCCATCTGCCACTTATCAGCCTAGCTCTGCATTCTGTCAATGTCTCAATGCAACCTTCAACAACCCTCCACATTATCCATAACTCCACCAAACTTTGTGTGACCGACAAACTTACTAATCCACCCTTCCACTTCCTCATCCAAGTCAATTATATAAATCACAAACAGCAGAGGTCCCAGAACAGATCCCTGTGGAACACCACTGGTCACCAAGCTCCAGGTTGAATACTTTCTATCAACTACCACCCTCTGTCTTCTATGGACCAGCCAATTCTGAATCCAGACAGTCAAATTTCCCAGTAACCTATGCCTCCTTACTTTCTGAATGAGCCTAACATGGGGAACCTTAATAAACACCTTCTAAAATCCATGTACATCACATTCACTGCTCTACCTTCATCAATGTGCTTTTTCACATCCTCAAAGAATTCAATAAAGTTTGTGAGGCATGATGTGCCCCTCACAAAGCCATTTTGGCTATCTCTAATCAAAGTATGGTTTTCCAAGTATTAATCCTGTCTCTCAGAATCTTCTCCAATAATTTGCCCACCACAGACATAAGACTGGTTGGTCTGTAATTCCCAGGATTGTCCCTATTCCCTTTCTTAAACGAGGAAACATTTGCCACCCTCCAATCATTTGGCACTATGCCAGTGAACAGTGAGGATGCAAAGACCATTGCCAAAGGCGCAACAATCTCTTCCTTGGGTTCCTAAAGTAACCTTAGATATATCCTGTCTGGTCTGACTTATCTATCTTTACATTTTTCAAAATTTTAAGCGTATCCTCCTTCTTAACATCAATCTGTTCGAGCATATCATCCTGTTTCACACCATCCTCATAAATGACAATGTCTCTCTCAGCAGTGAATACTGAAGCAAACTACTCATTAAGGACCTCCCATATCTGATTAGAGGCATAAGTTCCCTTCACCATCCCTGATTGGCCCTACCATCACTCTGGCCATCCTCTTGTTCCTCACATAACTGTCGAATGTCTTAGGGTTTTCCTTAATCCTACCTGTTAAAGCTTTTTCACGCCCCCTTCTGGCTCTCTTAAGTCCATTCTTCAGTACCTTCTTGGCTACATTGTAACCCTCTGGAGCCCTGTCTGATCCTTGCCTTCTCAACATTAAGTAGGCTTCCTTTTTCCTCTTGACTAGATGTTCCATATCCCTTGTCACTCAAGGTTCCTTCACCCTAACATCCTTTCCTTGCCTCAGTGGGACAAATCTATCCAGCATTATCAGCAAGTGCTTCCTAAACAACCCCTATCTTTATCGTGCATTTTCCGGAGAACATCTGTTCCCAATTTAGGCACCCCAGTTCCTGCCAAATAGCATTGGAATTCCCCCTCTCCCAATTAAATACATTCCTATACCATCTGCTCCTCTCCCTCTCCGTGACTGTAGCAAAGGTGAGGGAGTTGTGATTACTATCACCAAAATGTTGTCCCACTGAGAGATCTGACACCTGGCCTAGTTTATTGCCAAGCACCAAATCCAATATGGCCTCCCCTGTCGTCAGCTTATCTACGTATTGAGTCAGGAATCCTTCCTGAACACACCTGATAAAACTGCTCCATCTAAACTATTTGAACTAAGGAGGTTCCAGTCTATATTAGGGAAGTTAAAGTCACCCATGACAACAACCCTGTTACTTCTGTACCTTTCCAAAATTTTCCTCTCAATCTGTTCCTCCATGTCTCTGTTACTACAGTGGTCTGTAGAAAACTCCCAGTAAAGTGATTGCTCCTTTTCTGTTTCTGACTTCCACCCATACTGATTCTGTAGATAAACCCTTCTCAATGCCCTTCCTTCTTTAGCTGTGATACTAACCCTGATTAGTAATAGCACTAATTTATTTTCACTCTTTGCTTCCTGTTGGTTAACTAATTTTCTATCCATGCTAATACTTTGCCTATAATGCCTTCCTTATGCAGCAGCCTTTTGTGCGGCACCTTGTCAAATGCCTTTTGAAAATCTAGATACACCATATCTACACCATATCCATTGTCTGTCATGTTCATAATGTCTTCGCAGTTAATATTTATATAAATCTTCCCCAGTATCATTTTAAATAAGAGGTTGAATTCATACAAACAGCTGACTTAGGAGCAAGAGTAGGACTCTCAGTCCCTTGTGCCTTCTCTATTATTATTATGGCTGATCTGATTATTCCACGTTCCTGCCCACCCCGAATAACACTCCACTTCCTTGCTTATCAAGAATCTATCAACCTCTACCTTAAAAATATTTAAAGACTTTGCTGATACTGCCTTTTGATACAAGTTCCCAAGATTCATAACCTGCTGTGAGAAAGAAAATCTCATCTTGGTCCTAAATAGGAGGTCTCTTATTTTAAAACAATGTTCTAGACTCTCCCAAAAGAGGCAATATTCTTCCTATATCCAATCCTGTCAAATTTCTCACAATTCTATGTTTCATTAAAGTCGACCCTTACTCTTCTAAACTCCCGTAAGTATAAGCCAGCATTCCTTCATTAGGCAACCTGTCTGTATCAAGTATTAATATTATAAACCTCTTTGAATGTTTACAATGCATTTAAAAATTCCTTAAATAAGATGACCAATACTGTGAACAAAATTCCAGACATGATCTTATCAAAGCCCATAACTTAAGCACAACCTCCTTACTTTCAATTTCAATTTCCCTCATGATAAACAATAACATTCTACTGGCTTTCCTAATTACTTGCTGCAACTGCATACTAAACTTTTGAGATTTATGCACTCAGACACCTTGACTCCAATGTATCTCAGAGGTCTACAATCTCTCAACATTCAGATAACATGCTTCTTACATTATACTCCATATTCTGGAACTTTGTCCATCCAATTAGCCTATGAGTATCTCTTTTGTTGACTCAGTATGTTTTCTTCATAACTTACTTTCCTATCTATCCTTGCTTCATCTACAAATTTGAGGCTCTGGCATTGATTCCAATTAGAAACTTGTTATATTTTGCCAACCTGAAAAATGATTTTACTTAGATCCAAGATGAGGAGGTTATTTTTAATTCAGAGGGTTGTCAACTTTTGGAATTCTCTACCAGACAGGTCTATGGAAACTCAGTCTTTGAATATGTTTAAGGTAGAGACTGATGAATTTCAGTTTGCCAATGGTGTACAGGGTATTGAGAATGAGGTGGTTAAAAGTAATTGAAATGTTTGATCAGCCATGATTGTATTGAATGGCAGAACAGGCTTAACAAGCTGAATGAACTATGCCTGTTCATAAACTCCACATATATGATCGAATTATACTGAGTTTGCTGTGAATTAGTTAATCGTTTACCCATGCCAACATGTTACTGCCTACAGCATGAGCTTTTATTTTATAGGAACAGGAGTAGGCTATTTGGCCTCCTGAGCTCCTCTGCCATCCAATGAGATCATGGTTGATCTGCAGGTCAATGTCATAGGCCTACCTTGAACCAATATTCCTTAATAGCATTGCTTAATAAACATTTGTCTATCTCAGGTTTAAATTTAACAACTGAATTAGCATTGAGTTCCACTGAAAGAAGAGAGTTACAAATTTCCACCACACTTTGCATGTAGAAATGTTTTCTAACATCTCTCCTGAATGGCCTAGCCCTCATTCTTAGACTATTTCCCCAGTTCTAGAATCTTCAACCATGGATATAATTTATCTATCCTGTCTTTCCCTGTTAATATCCTGAAGACGAGGAGAAAGTGAGGTCTGCAGATGCTGGAGATCAGAACTGAAAATGTGTTGCTGGAAAAGCGCAGCAGGTCAGGCAGCATCCAAGGAAGAGGAGATTCGACGTTTCGGGCATAAGCCCTTCTTCATTCCTGAAGAAGGGCTTATGCCTGAAATGTCGAATCTCTTGTTCCTTGGATGCTGCTTGACCTGCTGCGAATATCCTGAAGACCTCAATTAGATCATCACTCAAATTCTAAAGAATAAAGCCTAATCTATTTAATCTGTCCTCATATCATCCTTGTAAACCTGTGTTGAACTCTCTGCAGGGCCAAAATTCTTTCCAAAGGTGTGGTACCCAGATCTGCTCACAGTACTTTAAGTGTAATGGAACTTGGTGTTTTATATAACTGTAGCATAACATCTGCATCCCTATGTTCAAGCGCTTTAGATATGAAGGCTAGCATTACATTAACCTTCTTGACTATTTTGGCACCTGTTTGTGGAAATTTAAAGAGCTATATACCTGAACCCCCAAATTGAGGTGAACATTTTCTGCAATAACCTCTGATTTGGTATCTTATCAAATACCTTTTAGAAAACCAAAAAGCCCTATTTCCCTTTTATCTGCAGCATGTTACCTATTCAAAGAATTCCAATTCACTCACTTATTAAGGAGCAATTTTTAATACCCAGATTGCACTACTAAGAGTTGGCATGGATATGCTAAATTATGTCCTCCAGTGTCATAAAGACCATGTCTCTAAGTCTTGGAAGAAGATGATGTGGGTGAAAGTTCAAGGGCAGGGTCCATTTGGTTAGAAATAGAGAACTAGAAATAGTGAGCCATTATGCATTTAGATGTACATCATAGCCAACCTAATGGAGAAAAGATGATAAGGAGTAAATTTACAACCAAATTTCAGAACAGTGGAAAAACAATTGAGCACCAATAATACAAGATTCATATTATCTTTGTATAGACAAAAGGGAACTGGAATTCCTGGAATGTGTAGGTAAGTATATTCTTGATTGTTTCCAGCTAATCCAGGAAGGAAATGAAATGGATCTAGTTTTGAATGATAAAATGAGCAAGTAGATTATGTTTCAGTGCAACAAACTTGGGAAACAGTGATGATAACATGATGTTTAGAATAGTTAGATAAAAGGATGGGAAAAAAAATCAAATGAAGAAATACTCAAATGAGAAAGGACTAATTTCAGTATGGATTATTTAGCTCAGCTGGATTGGAACTAAATTTAAAGATACATAATACAGTAGTTGCTGGAAAGCTGAAATAAAAACAAAGTGCTAGAGAAATGCCAGGCTATGACCATCACCAATAAGACACAATCTAACTACTGCTCCTTGATATTCAATGACGTTACACCCACTGTCAACATCCTGGCAGTTATCATTGACCAAAAACACTATGGGGTGAGTCCAACTGAGCTGGAGCTGTGCCCATCCGGGCAATTGGGACATATTCCATCACACTGCTGATTTGTGCCTTGCAGATGGTGTATCGGCTTTAGAGAGTCAGGACGTGTGTTACTCACCACAGCATTCCTAGCTTCTGACCTGCTCATGTAGCCACTGCGTTTATGTGGTAAGTCTAATTAACATAGACCCTACTCAAGCAGGTCAGAAGCTAGGAATATTGCCATGAGTAACACACATCCTGACTCCCCAAAGTTGATACACCATCTGCAAGGCACAAGTCAGCAGTGTGATGGAATACTTCCCAATTGCCTGGATGGGTGCAGCTCCAACAACACACCATTTGGGACGAAGCAGTCCAATTTATTGGCACTACCTCCACAAGCATTCACTCCCTCCACCATCGATGCTCAGCAGTAGCACTATGTACTATTTGCAAGATGCATTGCAGAAACTCACCAAAGATCCTCAGACAGCCTCTTCCAAACCCATGATCACTTCCATCTAGAAGGACAAGGGCAGAAGATATATGGGAACACCACCACCTTCAAATTAGCCTCCAAGCTGCTCACCATTCTGACTTGGAAATATTTTGTCGTTCCTTCCCTGTTGCTGGGTCAATATCCTGGAATTCGCTCCCTAATGGCATTGTAGGTCAATCCACAGCAGGTGGACTGCACTGATTTACAGTGGCAGCTCACCTCTACCTTCTCAAGGCCAACTAGGGATGACATTAAATGCTGGCCAGTCATCCCACAAAATGAATAATTTAAAAAAATTAGCAATGTTAGATCTCATAGAATACAGGGAGAACTAGCCATTTGGATACAAAACTGGCTCAAAGCTGGAAGACAGAGGGTGGTGATGGAGGATTGTTTTTCAGACTGGAGGCCTGTGACCAGTGGAGTGCCACAAGGATCGGTGCTGGGTCCTCTACTTTTTGTCATTTAAATAAATGATTTGGATGCAAGCATAAGAAATACAGTTAGTAAGTTTGCTGATGACACCAAAATTGGAGGTGTAGTGGACAGCGAAGAGGGTTACCTCAGATTACAACAGGATCTGGACCAGATGGGCCAATGGGCTGAGAAGTGGTAGATGGAGTTTAATTCAGATAAGTGCGAGGGGCTGTACTTTGGGAAAGCAATCTTAGCAGGACTTATACACTTTATGGTGAGGTCCTAGGGAGTGTTGCTGAACAAAGAGACCTTGGAGTGCAGGTTCATAGCTCATTGAAAGTGGAGTTGCAGGTAGATAGGATAGTGAAGAAGGTGTTTGGTATGCTTTCCTTTATTGGTCAGAGTATTGAGTACAGGAGTTGGGAGGTCATGCTGCGGCTATATAGGACATTAATTAAGCCACTGTTGGAATATTGCATGCAATTCTGGTCTCCTTCCTATCGCAAAGATGTTGTGAAACTTGAAAGGGTTCAGAAAAGATTTAAAAGGATGTTGCACGGATTGGAGGATTTGAGCTATAGGGAGAGGCTGAACAAGCTGGGGCTGTTTTCCCTGGAACGCCGGAAGCTGAGGGGTGACCTTATAGAGATTTACAAAATTATGAGGGGCATGGATAGGGTAAATAGGCAAACTCTTTTACCTGGGGTTGGGGAGTCCAGAACTAGAGGGCATAGGTTTAGGGTGAGTGGGGAAAGATATAAAAGAGGCATAAGGGGCAACTTTTTCACGCAGAGGGTGGTACGTATATGGAATGAGCTGCCAGAGGAGGCTGGTACAATTGCAACATTTAAGAGGCATTTGGATGGGTATATTAATAGGAAGGGTTTGGAGGAATATAGGCCGGGTGCTGGCAGGTGGGACTAGATTGGGTTGGGATGTCAAGACGGCATGGAGAGGTTGGACTGAAGGGTCTGTCTCCATGCTGTACATCTCTATGACTCTATGGAACATAAACACGGTGACCACAAGAGCACATCAGAGGCTAGCAACATTGCAGTGAGCAACTCACCTCTTGATTCCCTAAAGCCTGCCCACTATATATAATGCACAAGCCAGGAGTATAATGGAATACTCTCACTTGCCTGGATGGGTGGAGCTACAACAACATGCAAGAAGCTTAACACCATCTAAGACAATTCAGCCAACTTGATTGGCACCACATCCACAAGCACTCATTCCCGCCACCACCGATGCTCAGCAGCAGCAGTGTGTACTATCTACAAGATGCACTTCAGAAATTCAACAAAGATTCTTAGACAGTTCTTTCCAAAGCCATAACCAGTTTCATCTGGAAGGTCAAGGGCAGCAGATACATATGGGAACATCACTCACCTGCAAGTTCTGCTCTAAGCCAGGCAGAGTGACAATAGTCATCTTGTCATCATTTCTAGTAGCCCATCATCATTGGCCAAAAGAATTGAGACAATATATTGACAGAGTAAATAACCTGCCCATAGAAATAGGATATTTCAATAAATGGAAATAGACATTTCAACATTTATAGACAGCAGTACACATCAAATGGTCCTCATCGGGCAGTCCTCAGTGAGCTGTCTATTCTAGATGAAAGATGGACCAGAAGAGGAGAAAGACCCAGAGAAGATTTCCCTCATACAAGCTACAAAGCACGATGCTGTCTCCTCAACTTTAACGGGACTAACACATTCTGCACAAACAGCCAATTTGCCCTTTGGTATCAGTGAACCATCTCCAATTGTCATGGTTGTATACTTTCTTCACCTCATTAATTAGTGTATCATATCTATACTGCTGCTTCTTAACAAACTCGATAAACTAAAAGGGGTCCCATATTTATGCAAATCCAACATATGAATATCAAGCATACGAATGAGATCTCATAGGATATAGGATTGAACATGTGAATGATCGTTCATACTTATGAACACAGGAACATTGAAGCGATGGTATTATTTTGTGAATCATACAACACTATTTTGTATACTCTCTCATGACTCCTTCATGAGCGACCATTGCCATCCCTATGCAGCATGACTGTACAGTAAATGCAGTGTCAGCCTTTGCCAACAGCTCCCACCTCCTGACTTTCCTTCAGTGACTCCCAGGGACCAGCAAAAAGGCTAAAATATTCTCTGAAGATGTGCTGGGCAAACAGAGTTTGGCCATTGCATACAGTACAACAGTAGAGAATGGAGGTGAAAGTGGGTACTGCGGATGCTGGAAATTAGAGACAAGATTAGAGTCGTGTTGGAAAAGCACAGCAGGCCAGGCAGCATCCAAGGAGCAAGAAAATCGACGTTTCGGGTGAAAGCCTTTGATCAGGAATGAGGCTGGGAGTTTTGGGGGTGGAGAGATAAATGGGATGGGGGGTGGGGCTGGGGCAAAGTTAGCTGAGAGTGCAATAGGTGGATGGAGGCAGAGGTAAAGGTGATAGGTAGGAGAGGAAGGTGGAGCAGATAGACGAGAAGGAAGATTGACAGGTGAGACAGATCATGAGGACGGTGCTAGAGCACTTCAGAGAACATTTCCCAGACACCCGCACCCATCAACCCCACCGTGGCCAAACATTTCACCTCCCCTCTCACTCTGCCGAGGATACGCAGGTCATGGGCCTCCTCCATCACCACTCCCTTACCACCCAAAGCCTGGAGAAACAACGCCTCATCTTCTGCCTCAGAACACTTCAACCCCAGGGTATCAATGTGGACTTCATCAGTTTCCTCATTTCCCCTCCCTCCACCTTACCCCAGTTCCAACCTTACAGGTCAGCACTGTCCTCATGACCTGTCCCATCTGTCAATCTTCCTTTCCACCTAGCTGCTCCACCCTCCTCTCTGACCTATCACTTTTACCCTCACCTCCATCCACCTATTGCATTCTCAGCTACGTTCTGCCCAGTACCCTCCCATTTATTTCTCCATCCTCGAGGCTCCCAGCCTCATTCCTGATGAAGGGCTTTTGCCCAACACGTTGATTTTCCTGCTCCTTGGATGCTGCCTGGCCTGCTGTGCTTTTCCAGCGCTATTCTAATCTTGGCTAGGGAATGGAGCACAATTTGATGGTTAAAAAGTTTTTAAAACTTCCTGTTCTACAACTGTGGAGATATTTCATCCAAGCACATACCTACTTGGGGTTTTAATAGGGTAGATATCATGCTGTCCAAAGGCACATCTGACATTGCATCAAAGAAACACAAAACTATCACAATGAAGGTGAAACTGTCATAGACTGTCATAGACTCAGTCATAGACTGAGAGTCCACAGACTCTTTGGCCTAAACTGGTCCATGCCGGCCAAAATGTCCACCCATGCTAACCCATTTCGTTGCACTTGGCCCATACCTTTCTAAACCTTTCCTATCCATGTATTTGTCCAAAAAGCCTTTTTAAATGTTGTTAAAGTACCCACTTCAACCATTTCCGCTGGCAACTCATTCCATTTCCATACCACCTTCTGCGTAAAAATGTTGCCACCCAGGTTCCCATTTATTTTTTTCCCCTCTTACCTTAAACTGATACCCTCTAGCCCTCAATTCTCCAACCCTGGGAAAAAAAAACTGAGTGCATTCATCTCATACATGCCTCTCATGATCTTATACACTTTTATAAGATTTCCCCCTCAGTCTTCTATGCTTGAAAGAAAAAGTCCTAGCTTGTTCAACCTCTTCCTATAACTCAGACTGTTGAGTCCTGGCAACATATTTATAAATTTCTTATACATTCTTTCCAGTTTAATAACATTCTTCCTACAGCATGGTGACCAAAACAGAATACATTACTTCAAATACAGCCTCATCAATTTGACGTAATCAATCTGAAAAAGGCAAAATGTTGATGAACATTGGAAAAGAATTAGGTAGTCCATAGTTGGAACTATTTTAAAAGACAAAGTGTGCATTCCAGAATGAAGAGTTTAGCTGGTTAGCTCAAAGCTGTCCTTCAGGATTTTAGTAATCCTAAATAATATTCCTGGATATCCAGCATACCTGGATGATCTTTATCCCAGTGTCAAGGTTATGTACCTACCTCCTAACACAACCTCTGTACTTCAACCTATGGATCTGGGTGTCTTGTATCCTTTAAAATCTACCACCTCTGCAAGTCATTTTCCCAAGCTATTAACACAACAGAGAAACAGGTAAAACTTTAAAGGAACTTTGGAAGCTCTGTAATATTTATCAAGTAGTGAAGAACACTGAAGAGACATGGGATGAAGTAAAGCAAACCAATGTGAATAGTGTATGGAAAAAGCTTTGCCTTCAGTTTATTAAAGGCTTCATTGGTTTTGAAGAAACGATTAAGGCAGTGAAGAAAAAAGTGGTGGACCTTAGCAATAAACTTGAGCTCAATATTGATATTGACGAATTTCAGGAGCTGCTTGGATCCCATTCACAAGAGATACATAATGAGGACCTGATGGAACTGAAGTACCATATAATTTTAGATGAAGAAGAGAAAGCAGAGGCAGAGATTTCACACCCCAAGCACTTCACAACTAAATAACTGGCAAAAGTATTCAGGCACGTTAAAGAAAGAATAAGTAAGTTTGAAGAACAAGACCTTAATTTAGGATTCATAGAGGTTCATAGAGTTGTCAGCAAATGTCTGTAGTACTGTAAGGAAATATACAAAGTAAAGAAAAAATCCCATTTCAATTTTCCCTTGAAATGTTTTTCAGAAGCTTGAAAGGCAGCCAGAATGGTCCCAATAAATTTCAGAAAAATCTCCATGTGTCACCTCCTTTTTCACCATCTTTTTTTGGAATAAGCCCCCTGGCAATGAACATTATCCATCCTACATGTGCACCAGACAAAAAACGTAGGTTGCTTTCTGTCTAAAATTTTCTGAGCATCAAAATTGATGGATGTGACACTGTGTCAGCAAGCTTACAATTCCTATTTATTCACACTCAATGGCCATGGTTACCTTGAAGCACAAACTAACAGTTGGTCTTAGCCTTGAATGAGAAGGGGAGTTTGTTTATAATACCCCTCCCAGAAATGCCATTTTTGATTTGCAAACTGGAGTCAGTACAGTCCATATAAATTAACTGATTTTTTTACCCATACCTGTACTACATTTCTTACTATTGCATGCAATATATAACTTTAAATACTGTGTTCCAACTTTAGGTTTTATAACTGACTGTACACTAATATTAATCCATGAAAATAAATTGATCATTTTGTGAAACAGTGTGGAAAGAAGATTAATTTCACCCCCAAAGAGTCTAAACTAGGAAGCACAATTTGTAACATGCGATTTAGTATAAAATTGGATACATTAAACAAATTAGTGGGAGAGAAAGGGTAGATTAAGAGAGAGATGAAAGACAAAAATTTAAACTTCAAATTTGCAATGATAATGAAAATATGAAGAAATGTTACTCCACTCTTGTAGAAGTAAATTTTCAATGCCAAAGATTTATCAACCTATACTTGAATGGGCAACACAATACTTCTGGAGTGTTTAATGGATATTGACTGAGTATCACAATTCATACACTTCCATGTATTTTAATGCCATCTCTCTACTCAAGGTGTGAATATAGCAAGGTTTCTAGAAAAACAAACTATCTGAGAGAGAAAATTCCTGATTTCTGCTTTTGACAGCATCTTTGCAGATTTTGGAAATTCCTTTTTGACATGTACCTTTATAACGGTGATCACTAATAACATTGCTATTATTAGAGTCAGAAAATCCATGCCATTGAGATCTGAATTCAAATTAAATAGGCTGATTCACTAGAGAATTAAATGCGTCGGATAGAAATGAAAAAGGAATGGTTTCAGTAGCTTGCTTTTTAAAAATAATTCATTCCACAATCTTTGGCTTTAAAACAGTTCTATTTCCATTTCATTCCACAAACAAAGGTACCGAAAAATAAAAGCATGCAATCTTTACAATAAATAAAAAGATACCAAAAAGTTCAGTGAAGTTCAAATTAGAGATTTCATCTTTGTTGCTAAGGGAAGTAAATGGAAAGGGTGAACCTCTGGTCACAATCTTCCAATTCATATAAAATTTAAGTGAGTTGCAAATATTACATGCTTGTTCAAAAAAGGGCAGAAGGATAACTTTGGTCACTATGCACAAGTTATATTAACTATTGTTGTGTGGAAATATTAGGGGCAAGGTTCAGGATAAAATTAATTGGCACCTGGGAAAATATGGATGAATGAATGAAAACCGATACTGATTTGTTAAAGGCAAACAATTAAGTAATAGAGCGAGTTGATGAGGGGTGGCAGTTAATGTATGTATGAACGTACAAAATATGTTTGACAAAGTACCACAATAGCTTTATTAGCAAAATTAAAACCCATGGAATTAAAGGGACAGTGGTAGCTTGAATACAAATTAATTAAAGGACAGAAAACAGAGAACAGTACTTGAATTGAATTGAATTGAAATTATTGTCACGTGTACCGAGGCACAGTGAAAAGCTTTGTCTTGCGAGCAATACAGGCAGATCACAGAGTTAAATAGCATAGATAAGTAAATAATAAGTGAACAGTGGCAAAAACAAAAGCACAGGTACAGGTGAATGCTTAGAGTTTGTGAGTCCATTCAGTATTCTAACAACAGTAGGGTAGAAATTGTTTCAAAACCAGCTGGTGCATGTGTTAAGGCTTCTGTACCTTCACCCCGATGGTAGAGGTTGTAGAAAAACATTGCCAGGGTGGGATGGATCTTTGAGAATGCTGGCGGCCTTTCCTTGACAGTGGGCCTGGTAGATGGATTCTGTAGATGGGAGGTTTGCCTTTGTGATTGTCCGGGCCGAGTTCACCACTCTCTGTAACCATCTTCGATCTTGAATGGTACAGTTGCCATACCAGGTAGTGATACATCCAGACAGAATGCTCTTGATAGCGCACCTATAAAAGTTGGCAAGGGTATTCGCCATCACGCCAAATTTCCTCAGCTGCCTGAGGAAGAAGAGACACAGTGTTGGGCCTTTGCGTCCACATGAAGAGTCCAAGAAAGCTTGTTGTTGATGACCATTCCCAGGAGCTTGACACTCTCCACTCGTTCCACCTCTGTATAGGTGGGCATGAGTAACATTCCAATGAAAGTCAATAATGAGTTCCTTGGTTTTGCCAGCATTGAGAGCGAGTTGTTTTCACTGCACCATTTTTCCAAGTCTTCCACCTCACATCTGTAGTCAGTTTCATCACCATCTGAGATTCGATCAACTATGGCGTTGTCATCAGCAAACTTGTAATTAGCATTAGTCTGGTATTTGACGACGCGTTATGGGTATACAGTGATACAGTTGGGGGCTGAGTACGTACCCCTGGGGGCTCCAGTGTTGAGTGCTAGTGATGATGAAACATTGTCCTCAATCTTCACAGATTGTGGCCTGTGGGTCAGGAAACTGAGGATCCAGTTGCAGAGAGTGGGGCTTAGTCCGAGATCACTAAACTTAGAAATCAGTCTTGAGAGGGTAATAGTGTTGAAGGCTGAACTGTAGTCAATGAGCAGGATTCTTATTTAGCTGTTCTTGGTGTCAAGACGGTCTAGGGAAGAGTGAAGGGCAAGTGATATGGCATCTGACGTGGATCTTTGGTCTGACAGGAAAATTGGAGTGGGTCTAGAGTAATGGGGAGGCTACAGTTGATTAATGCCATGAGCAGCCTTTCAAAGCACTTCACGATCACTGAAGTTAGGGCCACTGGGCGGTGGTCATTGAGATATGCTGCATGAGCCTTCTTAGGCACAGGGATGATGTTAGCCTCTTGAAACAGGCAGGGATAGTGGCCTGCTGCAGGGAGAGGTTGAAGATGTCAGAGAAGACCTCTGCCAGTTGAACTGCACATGCTTTGAGTGCACAGCCTGGTACTCTATCTGATCCCATCGCTTTCCTTGGATTCATACGATGGAAAATTGATCTGACCTCTGATGCACTGACTGTTGGGATAGATTCGTCAGGACTTATTGGAATAGGTGTTACCTCTCCGTCAAAATTCTGCTCAAAGCGAGCATAGAAGGTGTTGAGACGATCTGGGAGGGATGTATCATTGTCTGCTATCTTGCACTCTCTTTTTAGAACCTGTGATGTCATTCAATCCTTGCCATAGTCAGCAGATGTCTGTTTTGGTCTCTAGTTTGGATCGGCATTGGTGCTTGGCTGTCTTAATGGCTTTGTGAATGTCATACTTGGATTCCTTACGTTTGAGTGGGTCTCCTGATTTGAAGGCCTCACACCTGGTTTTCCCTGATTCGTGAAAGGGAAAATAAGCAGAAGTATTTCCACAGGTGGATGTTGGGATTATTGCACTTTACAACATATTTTAATAATCCAGACTTGGGTATGTAGGATATCAGTTATTCTTCAAATGAGTTCAATTGCCATGAAATTCAGAAATATAGTATGTAATGAGTCAGAATGTAAGAGACTTCAGGAAGACATGACCAGTCTGCTGAAATGAATAGACACCTGACAAGGGGTGCAACAGAGGTGCAATATGATGACAGGGTTTTTTGAGGAGTGATTGAGTAAAATGGTCTTATTATCTTTGGAGTTAAGAGTGACAAGAGATGAGATTTCAGCAGAGTTAGTTGCTTCCTTTAGGTTGAGAGACTATAACAAAGCAGTATAGTCTCAGAAACTGGAGATGACCATTTAGGACTGATTTGAGGAGACATTACTCCACTCAGAAGGATAAGAATCTTTGGAGTTATCTATCCCTGGGGCTGTGGATACTTACTTATCAAGTGAATTCAATGCTGAGATCAATGGATTATTGCCTCTAAGAAAATCAGTGGAAAAGGAATTGGGTTAGAAAATAGGAGTACCACCATCGTCTTATGAAATGCAGGAGCATGTTTAAGTGATGAAATACCTAATTTCTATTTATATTTCTTTCATTTTTATTCAAGGAAAATTTAATGCAAAGAAATGTGAATTAATTGGGACTAGGTCAGATTGGGATGTATGGTTGGCATGAACCAGGTGGATCAAAGAGTCTGTTTCTGTTCTGTATAACTATGAATGAGGAGAGGCAAAACAAACTAACTGGTACAATTTCAAAATAGATGAAGAAATAAAAAAATACTTTGGTGTATACTACATAAATCTTGGAATGTGCTATAAAAGCATAAAGGATCATTGAAGTAAACAGAGGTATTGACTCCCACAATAACTTCCAAAAACTTTTGGGTTCAATGTGAGCTGGAGTGCAAGAGGAGGATGCAGATCAAGATATTGGGTAAGAAACGTGGAAGAACTTTCAATTCATCAGTCTGTTCCATCTTAACCCAGCTTCCAAAATATTATATAGTTTGTGGATTTACTGTGAAAGATATGGTGGCCAATGTGATGTGGACCTGCAGAATGCAGTTTCAACCGGAGACCAAATGTTAAGATGGAATTTGGAGAACGTTGAACTGAAAGAGAGTAAGGTGTCATTATGGATTGAGTATGGTCAAGCGCTGTGCCTCAGTTTGATGATAAGTTATATGATACACTGGGTAGGTGCAGAGGGATTCAGAAAGAGATGTTCTTTCCCATCACAGGGAGGAAAAGATCTTCTGCTACCGTGCTCCTGAATTCAGTGGAGGAAGAACTTTAATAATGTAACCAAATAGGAGAAGTGCATCCAGTTGCAACTTCACACACGCATCATGGCTATGTGTTGCCCTGCCCAACATTTCACTCTGCCTAGTTAAGGCAATTTCATCCCATCACTCCTTATATCCAAACATCTTTCAAGGTTACCCATCATTCTTTTTCTGAGCCCTCATATTCTGATATATCCTTTAACCATACAGCTATACAAAAACAAGAGGCTCTTCACACCATCAAGTCTGCCCAGGCCTATTTACACTAATTCCACTTTCCAACACCTGGCTCATAGCCTTGAATGTTCTGACATTCAAGTGCTCATCCACAAACCTTTTCTTCCCCAACTGTTCTCCTAAGAAATGCATTTCAGATTCCCACCACACTCTGGGTGCAAAATGTTTTCTTCAAATCTGCTTGAAAGCTCCTGCCCTTCACATTAAAATTACATCCCCTTATTAGTGAACTTCAACTAACGTGAACAGCTACTTTTTATCCACCCTATCCATGTGCCTCATAATCTTATACGCCTCAATGATGTTCTGCCTCAGCCTTCTCTGCTCTAAAGAAAATAACATGAACCTATCCAGCCTCTCTTCTTGGCTAAAATACTCCATCCCAAGCAACATCCTGGTGAATCTCATCTGCACCCCCTTCAGGGCAATCATATCCTTCCTATAGTATGACAACCAGAATTACACACAGTACCCCAGCTGCAGCCTAATCAAAGTATTGTACACCTCTACATAAACTCCTTGCCCTTATAATCTATGCCATGATCGATAAAGGCAGTATCCAGTATGCTCTCTTAATTATCCTCTTAGTGTTTCCCGACATATTTTGGCAACAGTTGAGGAGCACCCTAAGATCCCTCTGAGCTTCTTAGTGTCTGCCATTAAGTACACCTTGTCTTATTACATCTTCCAAAGTGCATCATTTCATACTTTTCTGGATTAAACTTCATCTGCCACTGATCTGCTCATCTAACCAACCCACGTATTTCTTCCTTTAACATAAGACATTCTTCTTCACTATTCACCACCTAGGCAATTCTTATGTCCATGGCAAGCTTACTTATTATCCCCAACCCACATTCTTATCTATGTCATTTACATTTAAGCCACTGCCACTTAGTCTGTTCCTTAAGCAAAATGGTGCCTCTTTCTGATAGGTACCTTCATCAAATGCACTGGATACAGTAGGTGAACACATGGCACTAAAGTCATTTATTAGTCTGATCTCACTTAGAGTCATAGAGATGTACAGCATGGAAACAGACCCTTCGGTCCAATCTGTCCATGCCAACCAGATATCCCAATCCAATCTAGTCCCACCTGCCAACACTTGGCTCATATCCCTCCAAACCCTTCCTATTCATATACCCAACCAAATGCCTCTTAAATGTTGCAATTGTACCAACCTCCACCACATCCTCAGGCAGCTTCCACTATACAAGAAGAGAATTCAGAATATGAAGAAGGGGGAGGAAAATCTCTACACATTTCTCAATTGATAACTAAGGAGAATAAAGTGCTGTAGATCAGGGTGTTCACTGGCAGAGAGATTGGGATCTTACAGCTATTTGGAGACAGAATGGAATATCTATCGCCATACAATACAAAGCAATCAAGTTACAAAGTATAACTAGGAAAGGGGCCCTTCAACTCTTTGAATCTATAATGGTCACAAACACCCATATCTACTCTAATCCAACTTTCTATCTCTTGGAGTCTAGATTAGAGTGGTGCTGGAAAAGCACCACTCAGGCAGCATCTGATGAGCAGGAAAATCGATGTTTCGGGCAAAAGCCCTTCCATCTCTTGGACTCTAGTCTTATATATTATGGAGTTTCAAGTGTTTATCTAAATTCTTCTTAAATGTTGCAATGGTTTCCAATTCTACCAGCCATTCAGACAGTGAATTCCAGATACTCATCACCCTCTGGGGAGAAAAAACTCCTTAAATTCCTCTGCCAGCAGCCACTCCTCATCTATTTTCGCCAGATCCCATTTTATCATGTTAAAATTGACCTACCCACAATTTTTATTTGCAGTTTATAGAAATATAGAAAACAGGAGCAAGAGTGGAATATTTGGCCCTTTGAACCTGTTCCGCCACTCGAGATCATCATAGCGGATGATCTGATTATCCTGGTCCCATTTTCTTCTCCTACCATTTGATCCTTATAGGCCTATATCTAACTATTTTTTGAAAATGTTTTGGCCTCAACCATTTTCTGTAGCAAGGAATTCCACAGACTCACCACTCTCTGGGTAAGAAATTCTCCTCATCTAAGTCTTAAATGGCCTACCCACATGCTTCAATTGTGACCCCTAGTCTTGGACTCTCCTATCATCGGGAACAACTTTCCTGCATTTACCCTGTCAAGTCTCATTAAAATTTTAATGGTTTCTATGAAATCATCCCTCATTCTTCTAAAGGTCAGTGAATGTAGTCCTAACTGATCCAATCTCTTTTCATTCATTGGTCCTTCCATCCCAGGATTCAGTTCAATAAACCTTCATTAAACTCCCTCCATAACCAGAACATCCTTCTTTAGACAAAGAGACCAAAGCTGCACACAATACTCCAGGTGTGGTCTCACCAAGGCCCTGAACAACTGCAGCAAGACAACCCTGCCTTTGTACTCAAGTCTTTTACAACAAAAGCCATTATATATTTACCCTCTTCACCACCTGCTGCATTTGCATGCTTACTTTGGTGAGTAGTTTACAAGGATACCCAGGTCTTGTTTCATTTCTTCCTTCCCCAATCTATCACATTTCATAAAATTGTATACCTTCCTGTTTTTGCTACAAAATTAGATAACTTCATATTTATCCACATTTTACATCATCTACCACTTATTTGCTCATTCACCCAATTGTCAAAATCACAGTGAATCATCTCTGTGCTTGCCTCACAGTGCACTCTCCCAACCAGTTTTATGAACAAACTGGGGGCGTTACATTTACATCTACAAACTTGGAGGCGTTACATTTACTTCCCTCACCTAAATCATCAATATATATTCTGAATAGCTGGGGTTCAAGAACTAATCCCATCAGTCAGTTCCTACCATTCAGAAAAAGACCCATTTATTCCTCCTCCTTGTTTCCTCTCTGCCAACCAGTTCTCTATCCATGTCAGTACATTATCTCCAGTCCTGTGCACTTTAATTTTATATGCTAATTTCGTATTTCGAAACTTACTGATAGATTAGATTACTTAAAGTGTGGTTCTAAAAGTCCAAATGACCCACATCCACTGACTCCCTCTTATTAACTCTACTCATTACATTCCCAAGAAATCCAACAGATGTGTTGAGCACGATATCCATTTCAGAAATCCATGATGACTTTGTCTGATCCTATCACTATTTTCCAAGTGCGGTGCTATAATGGACTCTAGCGTTTTCCTCATTATCAATGTTGGACATATCAGTCTATAATTCCCTGGTTACTCTTTACCTCATTTCTAAAATAGTGGCCTATATTAACTACCGCTCGATCTATAGGAATTGATTCAAAATCTATAGTATCTTGAAAGATGATAACAGTGCATCCACTACTCCTGGGGTGATTACTTTAAGTACTCTGGAATGTAGATATCATGCCCTGGGGTCGATTGGTCTTTCATCCTATCAATGTAAGGGGAAGTAATGGCTCAGTGGTCCTATTGCTAAATTATTAATCCAGAAACTCAGCTGATGTTCAGGCATCTGGATTCACATCCCAGCAAGGCAGATGATGGAATTTAATTCCTGTTTTTTAAAAAAAATCTGTAATTAAGAATCTAATGATGACCATGAAACCACTGCCAACTGTCAGGGACAAACTTATCTGGTTCACCAATGTCCTACAGAGGAGGAAATCAGCCATCTTATATATCTGACTCCAGAGCCACAGCAATATGATTGACTCTCAGACTGCTCTCTCAAAGGGTCTAGCCAGCCATTCTGTCATACTAATTGTTACAAAATCTCAGTAAAAAGATGAAACCAAAACCTGGCATCAACCTAAGCACTGCAAATGACACTAGCAAAAATAATCCGGTCGACCCTGCTAAATCTTACTTAAAGTCATAGAGATGTACAGCATGGAAACAGACCTCTCGGTCCAACCCATCCATGCCGACCAGATGTCCCAGCTGTCAGCACCTGGTCCATATCCCTCCAAACCCTTCCTATTCATATACCCATCCAAATGCATCTTAAATATTGCAATTGTACCAGCCTCCACCACTTCCTCTGGCAGCTCATTCCATACACGGACCACCCTCTATGTGAAAAATTTGCCTCATAGGTCTCTTTTCTATCTTTCCCCTCTCACCCTAAACAATGACCTTTAGTTCTGGACACCTCCACCCCAGGGAAAAGACTTTGTCTATTTATCCTAAGGTTCTGTTATGGCTTCTCATAATTTTGTAAACCTCTAAAAGGTCACCCCATTGCCTCCGCACTCCAGGGAAAAGAGACCTAGCCTGTTCAGCCTCTCCCTATAGCTCAAATCCTCCAACCCTAGCAACTTCCTTGTAAATCTTTTATGAACCCTTTCAACTTTCACAACATCTTTCCGATAGGAAGAGACCAAAATTGCATGCTATATTCCAACAGTGGTCTAACCAATGACCTGTACATCCGCAACATGACCTCCCAACTCCTGTACTCAATGCTTTGATCAATTAAGGAAAGCATACCAAACGCCTTCTTCGCTATCCTTTCTACCTTCGACTCCACTTTCAAGGAGCTATGAACCTGCACTCCAACGTCTCTTTGTTCAGCAACACTCCCTAGGACCTTACCATTAAATGTATAAGTCCTACTAAGATTTGCTTTCCCAAAATGCAGAATTAAACTCTATCTGCCACTTCTCAGCCCATTGGCCCATCTGATCAAGATCCTGTTGTAACCTAAGGTAGCCTTCTTCGCTGCCCACCACACCTCCAATTTTGGTGTCATGAGCAAACTTACTAACCGTACCTCTTATGCTCGCATCCAAATCATTTCTTTAAATGACAAAAAGTGGAGGACCCAGCGCTGATCCTTGTGGCACTCTGTCTTCTACCTCTGAGCCAGTTCTGTATCCACATGACTAGTTCTCACTGTATTCATCTGGGGCGTAATGCCAAAATTGGGAGAGCTGACATAAAGACACAATCATATTCATCGAATCATACCTGACAGACAATGTCCCAGACACCACCAACATCATCCCTGTATATGCCTTGTTCCACTGGCAGGAACAGGCCCAGCAGAGATCACGGCACAATGACATACAGTCGGAGGGAGTTGCCTTGAGAGTCCTCAACATTGACACCATGACGTTTTGTGACATCAGGTTAAATATGAGCAAAGAAACCTCCTGCTGATCACCACATACTGTACTCAGGTGATGAATCCTCCATGGTGAACACTTGAAGGAAGTACTTGGCAAGGGCACAAAATGTACTTTAGGTGGGGGACTTCTATATCCACCAAAGTGTCTTGGCAGCAGCAATACAAATCAAACTGGGTGGATCCTAAGGGAAAACATACTTGACCTCATCCTCACTAATATGCCTTTTGACACCATTTCCCTATACCTACACTTACCCCTGGAACATTTGGATAATGAGAATACCTACATTAGGCTCCTACTTATCAACTTCAACACTATAACCCCAAGCAAACTAATCTCAAAACTTCGAGACCTAGACTTGGATGCGCCCTCTGTCATCCAAAATCTACCATCTGTCATCTACCCATGACAATATCAGTAAGAGTGACCACTATGCAGTTCTTGTGGAGTCAAAGTCCCACCTTCATTCTGAGAACATCTTCCATCATGTTGTGTGGCACTATCACCACACTAACTGGGACAGACTTCAAACAGATCTAGCAATTCAAAACTCTGTATTCATGAGGCATTGTGAGTCGCCAACAGCAGCAGAATGGTACTCCAACACCTTCTGCAACCTCACGGCCCACATATCCACCACCCAACCATTAGCATCAAACCAGGGATCAACCTTGGTTCAATGGAGAGTGTGGAGGGCATGCCAGGAGTAGAACCAGGTATACCTACAATGAGGTGTCAACCTCGTGAAGCCAGAAAACAGAACCTTTGTGAGCTAAAAAGCATAAGCAGCAACTGATAGAGGGAGGTAAGCAATCCCACAACCAACGGATTAGATCTACGCTTTGCAATCCTGCCACGGCCAGTTGTGAATGGCGGTAGACAAGTAAACAACTCACTGAAGGAGGAGGGTCCACAAACATCCTCATCCTCACTGATGGAAGGGCCCAGTGCATCAAAGTAAAACTGAAGCATCTGCAATAATCTTCAACCAGAAGCGCCAAGTGAATGGTCCATCTCAGCCTCCACAAGTGGTTCCCAGCACCTCAGATTCTAATCTTCAGTCAGTTCAATTCACTCCACATAATACCAAGAAATGGTTGAAGGCACAGGATACTGCAAATGCCCCAACAACATTCCGACAATAGTAGTGAAGATTTGTGTTCCTAAACTTGTCTCACCGACCCCCAACACCCCCCCCCCCCCCCCAAATCAAGCTGTTTCTTTACAGCAACAATGTGGAAAGTTTCCCAGATAATCCCAAAGCCCCAATGGTTCTGACCTCCACAATCATGAAGTGCTTCGAGAGGTTAGTCATGGCTCACATCAACTCTAGACCCTTGCAATTTGTCTAATGGCAAAACAGGTCAACAGCAGACACCATTTCCCTATACCCACACTCATTCCTGGAACATTTGGATAATGAGAATACCAAATCAGGCTCCAACTTATCAACTTCAACACTATAACCCCAAGCAAACTAATCTCAAAACTTCGAGACCTAGACTTGGATACGCCCTCTGTACTGGAGCGTCAGCTTCCTGACCGACAAATCACAATCAGTGAAGGTAGACAACAGCACCTCCTCCATGATAATCCTCAAAACCAGTGCCTCCTATTGTACTCCCTGTGCACTCATGATTGTGTGGCCAAATTTTGTATGAATGCCATCTACAAGTTTGCCAATGGCATCACTGTTGTAGGCTGGATATGAAACAATGCTGAGTCAGAGTATAGGAAGGAGATAGAATGCTTAGTCTCATGGCGCAATGAGAACAATCTCTCCCTCAATAATCAGCAAAACTAAAGAACTGATCATTGACTTCAGGAAGAAAGAAGGAGGACAAACACCTATCTATATGAACAGAGCTGAAGTAGAGAGGGTTGAAAGCAACAAATTCCTAGGAGTGATGATAACCAAAAATCTGTCCTGGACTGCCCACGCAGAGGCGACGGTCAAGAAGGTACAACTGTGCCTCTTATTCCTCAGGAGGCTTAGGAAATTAGACATGTCTGTAAGGACCCTCATCAGCTTTTACAGATGCACCACAGAAAGCATTCTATCTGTGTACTTAATGGCTTGGTACAGCAACTGTTCTTTCCAGGATTGAGAAAATTGCGTACACAGACCATCACTCAAGCCAACCTCCCATCTACACTTAGTTCCAACATCAACAAAGACCCTCCCCCCACCCCCCCACAATCGTCTGTACATCCTTGTATGTTGTGATCTGCTTGTACTGCATGCAAAACAAAACTTTTCACTCTGCTTTGATATATGTTATAACAACAAACCAAACTGAATCATATATGCCCTG